>NC_057813.1:394119836-394280210 GCF_018294505.1 Triticum aestivum
AAACAGTAATGCCGGTGGAGCGGGGGAGGGTGCGGGGGGTGCGCGGGGTCGGCGGCGGCGGTTGAGTAGGGGAGGGGTGCGGGGGGTCGGCGGCGGTGGTTGAGTAGGGGAATCGAGGGTGCGGGGGGTCGGCGGCGGCGGCCGGTGGACCGGGGGGTGCTCGGCGGCGAGGGGGACCGGATCTGGCGAGGTGGGATAGCGATCGAGATGGAGGGGGATCGAGATCGAGTGTCCATGAAATTTGAAAATATTCATGATAGTTCAAAAAGTGCCCATGAAATACAATCGAGAAATGAAGGCTACGATTTAAATACAATCGACCTTAGCTAGCTATCTATTCACAATCTTCTTGCCCTTCTTTTTTGCAAATGGAGTTCTTCTGTGGAACGGACGTCCTTTAGGTAGGGTGGTCCTGCTTCTTCTTGTGGTGTATGCTGCTACTTCATCATCGTCGTCATGTTCGATCCTCGGGTCGTCGTACTTGTCGAAGTCTTGCTCATTGGCTACTCCATCCATTCCGATGATCTTCCTTTTGCCTCTCCTCACGATAACACGACTGGGCTTTGATGGGTCGGTAATGAAGAAGCATTGGTCAACTTGGGAAGCCAGTACCCATGGCTCATTTTTCGCGGTGACGTTTGCGCCCGCGGTCTTGGATTTGGCTTCGGGTATAACCATGGTGGTGAAATACCGGTCATCTTTTAGGACGCTCTTTGCCCATCTGACATGGAACATCGGGACCTTCTCTCCAGCGTAGCTCAGCTCCCAGATCTCCTCGATCCTTCCGTAGTATTTGTCCTTCTCATTATCGGTGTAGGATACCATCGTTACCCCAGAGTTCTGATAACCATCGCTCTTCATGTCCTTGGCCTCGGTGTAGAATGTGTAGCCGTTGATATCATACGCCTCATAGGTCATTAGGTTGTGCTCGGCGCCCTGTGACAAGGCGAATATGAGTTGTTCTTCCGCGGAAGAATCCTCATGTAAAGGGTACGACAGAAGCTTCTGCTTGAACCAACGCGTGAAACATGAGTTGTGCTCTTTGATTATATCTCCGTCCGTACTCTATTGGCCTCGGTCATTGTACGTCTTCTTAATAAAGGTTTTGTGCTCTACCACCCAAGGATCGACCACGTCTATGTGTTGTAGCGCGACTAGGTTTGCTCTTTCAAAGTCGGCGAGTCGACCCTCTAAGTCGACATGCATTTCGGGCGACCCTCACGGTGACCCCATCCAGCGAGCCTGCCGAGGTGCCTGTTGACGGGCAGACCAACGGGGTTCTCAATGCCGAGATAATTCATGCAGTAGGAGATGCACTCTTCGGTCAGAAAGCCCCTGGCTATACTTCCCTCTGGACATGACATGTTGCGAACGTATCCTTTGATGACACCATTCATCCTTTCAAACGACATCATGCTGTGCAGGAACGTCGGCCCAAGTTGGATGATATCCTCCACTATATGGACCAGCAGATGCACCATAACATCGAAGAATGCGGGCGGGAAGTACATCTCAAGCTCGCATAGTATCACCACGATCTCTTCCTGTAGCCTTCTGAGTTGCCTCACGCCAATCGACTTCCGAGAGATGACGTCGAAAAAGTTGCATAGGCCAAATAGCGTTTCACGGACGTGCGCGTCCATGATCCCACGGATTGCAACTGGAAGTATCTGCGTCATCAGCACGTGACAGTCGTGAGACTTCATCCCGCTGAACTTCTGCTTCGCTAGGTCTAGGTATCAGCTTATCTTCCCTGCGTAACGTAAGGAAGTTTTACTCCTACGAGGCAGGCGAAAAACTGCTCGATCTCCTCCTTACTTAGAGTGAAGCACGCGGGAGGGTAGTCATTTCCGGTCTTCTTGGCCTTTTTGCCTTTGCGACGACTTTCTGTGTCCTGCTTCGCCTCATCATCATCATCATCATCATTAGTGTGAAGCTCCTACCTGATGCCCATTGATTTCAAGTCTGCCCTTGCTTTCGGCCCATCTTTGGTCCTCTTTGGCATGTTGAGCAGGGTGCCAAGCAGACTCTCGCACACGTTCTTCGTGATATGCATGGCATCAAGGCTGTGAGGCACACGGTGGATCTTCCAGTACGGCAAGTCCCAGAAAACAGACCTCGTTTTCCATACCTTCAGCAGCGGCTCTGGCCTTTTGCTTCTTTCCCGGCTCTGGCGCCTTTTGCTTCTTTCCCGGCAGTGGCAGTCCTTCCAATTTTTCAACAACTTGTCTATTTCCTCGCTGCTCCTCGTACACGGGCGTTTTCGGGGTTCGGTTTCACCATCGAACAGATCCTTGCGTTTCCTCCACGGGTCATCGTCGCGAAGCCACCTTCGATGTCCCATGAACACAGTTTTCGAAGACCTGGGATCTCTATCTAGCTGGCGATACGTTGTGTCATCCATGCACCTTACGCATCCAGAAAATCCATGGACTACCTGCCCCGCGAGATATCCGTATCCGAGATAGTCGTGCACCGTCGTGAGCAGTGCGGCTCTCATAGGGAAATATTCTTTCTCTGCGGCATCCCACGTATTGGCTGGCGTTTTCCACAGCGTGTCAAGCTCCTCTTTCAGCAGCCCTAGATACAGATTGATGTCGTTCCCTGGTTGTTTCGGCCCTTCAATTAGCATACTCATGTGAATGTACTTCCTCTTCATGCACAACCAGGGGGGAAGGTTGTACATCCACACAAACACAGGCCAGGTGCTATGTGTGCTTCTCTGGCTGCCAAACGGATTGACTTCATCGGTGCTCGCGCCCAGCACGATGTTCCTTGGATTGTTCCCAAATTCTGGGTCTTCGAAGTTCAACGCTTGCCACTGGCTCGCATCCTTAGGGTGACTCATCATCTTGTCTTTTTTATCTATCTCCGGATCATTTGCATCATCTTCTCGCTTCTTCTCCTCCCTATCCGCGTGCCAACGCAGGAGCTTTGCTACCTTAGGGTCCGCGAAATACCGCTGCAGACAAGGAGTGATCGGAAAGTACCACACCACTTTTCGAGGAGCTTTCTTCCTCTTCTTGTATCGAGTGACGCCGCACACCGGACATATGGTAGACTCCGCGTGCTCATCCCGATAAATGATGCAATTGTTCATGCACACATGGTATTTCACGTGCGGTAAATCCAGAGGACACACGATTTTCTTCGCCTCCTCCAAACTGGTCGGGCACTTGTTCCCCTTGGGAAGACATTCGTGCCAGAATGACATGTTCTCGCCGAAGCATGCGTCGGTCATTTTTTGTTTTACCTTCATCTCCAGAGCCATGAGCGTTACTTTCAGGTGGGTATCCTCGGGCCTGCATCCTTCATACAATGGAGTAACCGCGTCTAACTCAAGTTGATCCATCTTGGCTTTCTCTCGGGCGGCAGCTCTTGCGTTATCTGTCTGCTTGAGAAGCAGCTCTTGAATATGAGGGTCCTGCACCCAGCCCATCGATGGTCCAGCGTCGTCTGCTCCGCCGGCATCATCATCTTCATGATCATGCCTGTCGTCTGCTCCGGCATCTTCCTCATCATCATGTCCTGCATCTTCTACATGATGACTGTGTACAGCATCACCGTCGTGATCATCTCCTGGGGATTCTTCATCTTCTCGCCCGCCCAAGCCGCGGTGGTTGTCTTGCTGCCCTTCCTCATTTCTTGCCCGGCCCCCATGGATGACTTCGTAGTCATCTTCATCACCTTGCCACCGATAGCCATCCATGAAACCACGCAAGAGCAGGTGGTCCCGCACCTGCCCGGAATCCGGGTCCGCAATAAGGCTCTTCAGCTTGCATCTTTGACACGGACATCTTATCTCCGTCTCGTTCTTTTGAAGCATCTCGGCCTTCACGGACCTCAAAAACCTATTCACGATGCCTTCGGTCATCGTGCGGACCATGGTCGCCTGCGGGGTAGAGCAAAACGATATTTTAGAACCAAGAAAAAATTTGGCATGACTTTCCCTAAAAATAGGACCAAAAAGAATGCTTAATGCCAAAATTCTCGCCGGAACGGAAATGAATCAACATTCCGGCAAAATATTGGCAACTATCGCATTTCAAATACCGGTACACCTCCAAACACAAACACATATGCAACACCACAAACATATGCAACACCACGAACATACATAGATCTAGCTATGCCATAAAAAGTGCATGTGCACATTGTTGTAGGGAGAACAACATAAATATAGCTTCCCCCTTACTTACCTATCAAAACAAGGTAATTTAACCACTTAATTTGAATGAATCTATGGTGGAAATGAGGTGAAAAAGAGGAGGCACCCGAGACAAGGAGGAGGTGGAGAGAATGAAGTGGGGAGAAAGTGAGTGTGGGTAGGAGAGGCTGTCCAAAATATCTTGTTGCTGCCCACTTACTAATGGCGCACCAGCACTAAATGCGCCATTAGTAATCCAGATTACTAATGGCGCACCTTCTGGCGGTGTGCCATTAGTAGTTTTGCAAAAAAACATACTAATGGCGCACTGTTCTACAGTGCGCCATTACTAGTTTAAACTAGTAATGGCGCACGGTTGAACAGTGCACCATTAGTAGTATTGCAAAAAAAGGAATAAAAAATATAATAAAAAAACAACATTAGTGGCGCACTTTCCGACGGGTGCGCCATTACTAGTTACAACTAGTAATGGTGCACTGTGTCTGGATGCGCTATTAGTATGTTTGGACAGGCGCACTAGTTCAAAAATTTTTTTGATACTAATGGCGCACCTTGGGCCAGGTGCGCCATTAGTAGTTTCAACTCTAATGGGGTATCAGAAGGTGGTGCGCCATTAGTATATACTAATGGCGCACCCCTTGTCTGGTGCGCCATTAGTGTCAATCCCATCTATAGCCCTTTTTCTAGTAGTGTGGGAGCTAGCCTTGAACTTTGTTCATGCTCACGGAAACTTTGTGAATCTTGATTACAGAAACTTTCATCAAAAATAATTATCCCATTGTGCAATTCCATTGTATTATAAAAATAATGTGCCAAGGTTTGCCTTTAGGATGTTTACAATGCTTGTTGGTTTGTACGGTGCAGGACAGAAACTTTCGCTGTAGTGCGCGATTTTACATTTTTAACTGGAACGTCAATTGGTTCTGATTATTTCTGCACTGTCTTGCTATACAACTTGTCTATTTTTCCTAATTTTGGTAGAATTTGTGGGGTATCATAAGTATGGTGTATGTTTAGATTGCTACAAACTGTTCTGTTTTTGACAGATTTTGTTTTTGATGCATAGTTTGCTTGTTTTGATGAATCTATCAATTTATATTAGTGGATTAAGCCATGGAAAAGTTATATTATAGTAGACACAATGCAAAAAAAATATGAATTGTTTTGCAACAGTACTAAGAGTGGTGATTTGCTTTATTATACTAACAGATCTTACCGAGTTTTTTGTTGAAGTTTTGTGTGGATGAAGTGTCTAATCGAGGAGGTCTCAATATGAGGAAAGGGAAGAGAGGCAAGAGCTCAAGCTTGGGGATTCCCGAGGCACCCCAAGTAAATATTCAAGGAGACTCAAGCGTCTAAGCTTGGGGATGCCCCGGAAGGCATCCCCTCTTTCTTCAACAAGTATCAATATGTTTTTGTATTCGTTTCGTTCATGCGATATGTGCAAGTCTTGGAGCGTATTTTGCATTTAGTTTTCACTTTTTTTATGCACCATGCTGGTATGAGATAGTCCTTGGTTTATTTATAGAATGCCCATTGCACCTCACTTAAATCTTTTGAGTATGGATTTATAGAATGCTTCATATGCTTCACTTATATCATTTGAAGTTTGGATTGCCTCTTTCTCTTCACATAGAAAACCGCCATTTGTAGAATGCCCTTTTGCTTCATTTATATTTGTTAGAGTGTGGGAATATCTTTTTTAGAAAGGATTAAACTCTCTTGCTGTTGGGGAACGTAGCAGAAATTCAAAAAAATTCCTACGTATCACCAAGATCTATCTATGGAGAGACCAGCAACGAGTAGAAGGGAGTGCATCTACATACCCTTGTAGATCGCTAAGCGGAAGCGTTCAAGTGAACGGGGTTGATGGAGTCGTACTCGTCGTGATTCAAATCACCGATGATCAAGTGCCGAACGCACGGCACCTCCGCGTTCAACACACATACAGCCCGGTGACGTCTTCCACGCCTTGATCCAGCAAGGAGAGAGGGAGAGGTTGAGGAAGACTCCATCCAACAGCAGCACAACGGCGTGGTGGTGATGGAGAAGCGTGGCAATCCAGCAGGGCTTCGCCAAGCACCACGGGAGAGGAGGACGACTTGGGAGAGGGGGAGGGCTGCGCCAGAACTTCGTCTAAAGCTCCCATGCGTCTCCCCACTATATATAGGGGTGGAGGGGCTGGTTTCTTGCCCTCCAAGTCCATTGGGGCGTTGGCCAAGGTGGGAGGAAAGAAATCCCATCATTTCCTTCCCCACCGATTGTTATCCCCCCTTTTTAGGGATCTTGATCTTATCCCTTCGGGATATGATCTTATTCCTTCTAAGGGGGGATCTTGGTGCGCCTTGACCAGGGGTGTGGGGCCTTGCCCCCACTACCCACGTCCATGTGGGTCCCCCCATGCAGGTGGGCCCCACTCCGGAACCTTCTAGAACCTTCCCGGTACAATACCGAAAAATCCAAAACATTTTCCGGTGGCCAAAATAGGACTTCCCATATATAAATCTTTACCTTCGGACCATTCCGGAACTCCTCGTGACGTCCGGGATCTCATCTGGGACTCCGAACAACATTCGGTAACCACATACAAACTTCCTTTATAACCCTAGCGTCATCTAACCTTAAGTGTGTAGACCCTACGGGTTCGGGAGACATGTAGACATGACCGAGACGTTCTCTGGACAATAACCAACAGCGGGATCTGGATACCCATGATGGCTCCCACATGCTCCACGATGATCTCATCGGATGAACTACGATGTCAAGGACAAAATCAATCCCGTATTCAATTCCCTTTGTCTATCGGTATGTTACTTGCCCGAGATTCGATCGTCGGTATCCAATACCTTGTTCAATCTCGTTACCGGCAAGTCACTTTACTCGTTCCGTAGCACATCATCCCGTGATCAACTCCTTGGTCACATTGCGCATATGATGATGTCCTATCGAGTGGGCCCAGAGATACCTCTCCGTTTACATGGAGTGACAAATCCCAGTCTCGATCCGCATAAAACAATAGATACTTTCGGAGATACCTATAGTGCACCTTTATAGTCACCCAGTTACGTTGTGACGTTTGATACCCAAAGCACTCCTACGGTATCCAGGAGTTACACGCTCTCATGGTCGAAGGAAGAGATACTTGACATTGGCAAAGCTCTAGCAAATGAACTACACGATCTTTTGTGCTAGGCATAGGATTGGGTCTTGTCCATCACATCATTCTCCTAATGATGTGATCCCGTTATCAACGACATCCAATGTCCATAGCCAGGAAACCATGACTATCTGTTGATCACAACGAGCTAGTCAACTAGAGGCTCACTAGGGACATATTGTGGTCTATGTATTCACACGTGTATTACGATTTCCGGATAATACAATTATAGCATGAATAAAAGACTATTATCATGAACAAAGAAATATAATAATAACACTTTTATTATTGCCTCTAGGGCATATTTCCAACAGTCTCCCACTTGCACTAGAGTCAATAATCCAGTTCACATCGCCATGTGATTAACACTCACAGATCACATCGCCATGTGACTAATACCCAAGAGTTTACTAGAGTCAGTAGTCTAGTTCACATCACTATGTGATTAACACTCAATGAGTTTTATGTTTGATCATGTTGCTTGTGAGAGAGGTTTTAGTCAACGGGTCTGAACCTTTCAGATCCGTGTGTGCTTTACAAATCTCTATGTCATCTCCTAGATGCAGCTACCATGCTCTATTTGGAGCTGTTCCAAATAACTGTTCTACTTGGAGCTATTCTAAATTGTTGCCCCATTGTACGTATCCGGTATCTCTACTTAGAGCTATCCGGATAGGTGTTAAGCTTGCATCGACGTAACCTTTACGACGAACTCTTTTACCACCTCCATAATCGAGAAAATTCCTTAGTCCACTAGTTACTAAGGATAACTTTGACCGCTGTCCTGTGAGCCATTCTTGGATCACTCTTGTACCCCTTGACTGACTCATGGCAAGGCACACTTCAGGTGCGGTACACAGCATAGCATACTGAAGAGCCTACGTTTTAAGCATAGGGGACGACCTTCGTCCTTTCTCTCTATTCTGCCGTGGTCGAGCTTTAAGTCTTAACTTCGTACCTTACAACTCAGGCAAGAACTCCTTCTTTGACTGGTCCATCTTGAACACCTTCAAGATCATGTCAAGGTATGTGCTCATTTGAAAGTACTATTAAGCGTTTTGATCTATCCTTATAGATCTTGATTCTCAATGTTCAAGTAGCTTAATCCAGGTTTTCTATTGAAAAACACTTTCCAAATAACCCTATATGCTTTCTAGAAATTCTACGTCTTTTCTGATCCATAACAATATGTCAATAACATATACTTATCAGAAATTCTATAGTGCTCCCACTCACTTCTTTGGAAATACAAGTTTCTCATAAACTTTGTACAAACCCAAAATCTTTGATCACCATCAAAGCATACATTCCAACTCCGAGATGCTCACTCCAGTCCTTAGAAGGATTGCTGGAGCTTTGCATACTTATTAGCATCTTTTGGGATTGACAAAACCTTCCGGTTGTATCACATACAACCTTTCCTCAAGTATAACGTCGAGGAAACAATGTTTTGACATCCTATCTGCAAGATTTCATCAATCATGCAGTAACTGCTAATCCAATTCCAACAGACTCTTAGCATCGCTATGAGTGAGAAAACCTCACCGTAATCAACTCCTTGAACTTGTCGGTAAATATCTTAACGACAAGTCGAGCTTTCTTAATGGTAATTCTTACCATCATTGTCTGTCTGCCTTTTAAAATCCATCCGTACCCAATGGCCTTACGACCATCAAGTATTTCTTCCAAAGTCATGGATCCGTTCTCGGATTTTATGGCCTCGAGCCATTTATCGGAATCCGGGCCCACCATCGCTTCTCCATAGCTCGTAGGCTCATTGTTGTCTAGCAACATGACTTCCAAGACAGGATTACGTACCACTCTCAAGTAGTACGCATCCTTGTCATCCTACGAGGTTTGGGAGTGACTTGATCTGAAGTTTCATGATCACTATCATAAGCTTCCACTTCAATTGGTGTAGGTGCCATGGGAACAACTTCCTGTGCCCTGCTACACACTGGTTGAAGTGATGGTTCAATAACCTCATCAAGTCTCCACCATCCTCCCACTCAATTCTTTCGAGAGAAACCTTTCCTCGAGAAAGGACCTGATTCAAGAAACAATCCTTTATTGCTTTTGGATCTGGGACAGGAGGTATACCCAACTGTTTTGGGTGTCCTATGAAGATGCATTTATCCGCTTTGGGTTCTAGCTTATCAGCCTGAAACTTTTTCACATAAGCGTCGTAGCCCCAAACTTTTAAGAAACGACAACTTAGGTTTCTCTAAACCATAATTCATACGGTGTCATCTCAACGAAATTACGTGGTGCCCTATTTAAAGTGAATGTGGCTGTCTCTAATGCCTAACCCATGAACGATAGTGGTAATTCGATAAGAGACATCATGGTATGCATCATATCCAATAGGGTGCAGTTATGATGTTCGGACACACCATCACACTATGGTGTTCCAGGCGATATTAATTGCGAAACAATTTCCACAATGTCTTAATTGTGTGCCAAAACTCGTAACTCAGATACTCATCTCTATGATCTTATCATAGACATTTTATCCTCTTGTCACGATGATCTTCAACTTTACTCTGAAATTACTTGAACCATTCAATAATTCAGACTTGTGTTTCATCAAGTAAATATATTCAACATCTACTCGAATCATCTGTGAAGTAAGAACATAATGATATTCACTGCATGCCTCAGCACTCATTGGACTACACACATCAAAATGTGTTACTTCCAACAAGTTGCTATCTTGTTCCATCTTACTGAAACCGAGGCTTTTCAATCATCTTGCCCATGTGGTATGATTTGCATATCTCAAGTGATTCAAAATCAAGTGAGTTCAAATGGTCCATTTGCATGGAGTTTCTTCATGCATATATACCAATAGACATGGTTCGCATGTCTCAAACTTTTCAAAAATGAGTGAGTCCAAAGATCCATCAACATGGAGCTTCTTCATGCATTTTATACCGATATGACTTACGTGGCAGTGCCACAAATAGGTGGTACTATCATTACTATCTTTTGGCATGAACATGTGTATCACTACGATCGAGATTTCAATGAACCATTCATTTTAGGTGCAAGACCATTGAAGGTATTATTCAAATAAATAGAGTAACCATTATTCTCTTTAAATGAATAACCGTATTGTGATAGACATAATCCAATCATGTCTATGCTCAACGCAAACACCAAATCTCGATGGTAGAGGGAGCGTGCGATGCTTGATCATATCAACATTGGAAACACTTCCAACACATATCGTCAGCTCACCTTTAGCTAGTCTCCGTTTATGTCGTAGCTTTTATTTTGAGTTACTAACACTTAGCAACCGAACCGGTATCTTATACCCTGGTGCTACTAGGAGTACTAGTAAAGTACACATTAACATAATGTATATCCAATATACTTCTATCGACCTTGCCAGCCTTCTCATCTACCAAGTATCTAGGGTAATTCTGCTCTAGTGACTGTTCCCCTTATTACAGAAGCACTTAGTCTCGGGTTTGGGTTCAACCTTGGGTTTCTTCACTGGAGCAGCAGCTGATTTGCCGTTTCATGAAGTATCCCTTCTTGCCCTTGCCCTTCTTGAAACTAGTGGTTTCACCAACCATCAACAATTGATGCTCCTTCTTGATTTCTAGTTTCGCGGTGTCAAACATCATGAATACCTCAAGGATCATCTTATTTATCCCTGATATGTTATAGTTCATCACGAAGCTCTAGCAGCTCGGTGGCAATGACTTTGGAGAAACATCACTATCTCATTTGGAAGATCAACTCCCACTCAATTCAAGTGATTGTTGCACTCAAACAATCTGAGCACAAGCTCAACGATTGAGATTTTCTCCCTTAGTTTGCAGGCTAAGAGAATCGTCGGAGGTCTTATACCTCTTGACGTGAGCATGAGCCTGAAATCCCAATTTCAGCCCTCAAAACATCTCATATGTTCCGCGATGTTTCGAAAATGTCTTTGGTGCCTCTACTTAAACCATTTAACTGAACTATCACGTAGTTATCAAAACGTGTATGTTCGATGTTCGAAACATCCACAAACGACGTTTGGGGTTCAGCACACTGAGCAGTGCATTAAGGACATAAGCTTTCTACTGTTCGCATAATCGCTACTATCAACTTTCAACTATATTTTCTCTAGGAACATATCTAAAACAGTAGAACTATAGCGTGAACTACGACATAATTTGCAAAAGGTCTTTTGACTATGTTCAGGATAATTAAGTTCATCTTATGAACTCCCACTCAGATAGACATCCCTCTAGTCATCTAAGTGATTACATGATCCGAGTCAACTAGGCCGTGTCCGATCATCACGTGAGACGGACTAGTCATCATCGGTGAACATCTTCATGTTGATCGTATCTACTATACGACTCATGCTCGACCTTTCGGTCTCCGTGTTCCGAGGCCATGTCTGTACATGCTAGGCTCGTCAAGTTAACCCTAAGTGTTTTCGCTGTGTAAAACTGTCTTACACCCGTTGTATGTGAACGTAAGAATCCATCACACCCGATCATCACGTGGTGCTTAGAAGCGACGAACTGTAGCAACGGTGCACAGTTAGGGGAGAACACTTCTTGAAATTGTTGTAAGGGATCATCTTATTTACTACCGTCGTTCTAAGCAAACAAGATGCATAAACATGATAAACATCACATGCAATCAAATAGAGTAGTGACATGATATGGCCAATATCATATAGCTCCTTTGATCTTCATCTTCGGGGCTCCATGATCATCTTGTCACCGGCATGACACCATGATCTCCATCATCGTGTCTTCATGAAGTTGTCACGCCAATGACTACTTCTACTTCTATGACTAACGCGTTTAGCAATAAAGTAAAGTAGTTTACATGGCGTTCTTCAATGACAAGCAGGTCATACAATAAATAAAGACAACTCCTATGGCTCCTGCCGGTTGTCACACTCATCGACATGCAAGTCGTGAATCCTATTACAAGAACATGATCAATCTCATACATCACATATATCATTCATCGCATCCTTTTGGCCATATCACATCACATAGCATACCCTGCAAAAACAAGTTAGACGTCCTCTAATTGTTGTTTGCATGTTTTACGTGGCTGCTATGGGTTTCTAGCAAGAACGTTTCTTACCTACGCAAAACCACAACGTGATATGCCAATTGCTATTTACCCTTCATAAGGACCCTTTTCATCGAATCCATTCCGACTAAAGTGGGAGAGACTGGCACCCGCTAGCCACCTTATGCACCAAGTGCATGTCAATCGGTGGAACCTGTCTCACGTAAGAGTACGTGTAAGGTCGGTCCGGGCCGCTTCATCCCCCAATACCGTCGAAACAAGATTGGACTAGTAACGGTAAGCATATTGAACAACATCAACGCCCACAACTACTTTGTGTTCTACTCGTGCAAAGAATCTACGCAATAGACCTAGCTCTGATACCACTGTTGGGGAACATAGCAGAAATTCAAAATTTTCCTACGTGTCACCAAGATCTACCTATGGAGAGACCAGCAACGAGTAGAAGGGAGTGCATCTACATACCCTTGTAGATCGCTAAGCGGAAGCGTTCAAGTGAACAGGGTTGATGGAGTCGTACTCGTCGTGATTCAAATCACCGATGATCAAGTGCCGAACGCACGGCACCTCCGCGTTCAACACACGTACAGCCCGGTGACGTCTCCCACGCCTTGATCCAGCAAGGAAAGAGGGAGAGGTTGAGGAATACTCCATCCAACAGCAGCACAACGGCGTGGTGGTGATGGAGAAGCGTGGCAATCCAGCAGGGCTTCGCCAAGCACCACGGGAGAGGAGGACGACTTGGGAGAGGGGGAGGGCTGCGCCAGAACTTCATCTAAAGCTCCCGTGCGTCTCCCCACTATATATAGGGGTGGAGGGGCTGGTTTCTTGCCCTCCAAGTCCATTGGGGCGTTGGCCAAGGTGGGAGGAAAGAAATCCCATCATTTCCTTCCCCACCGATTGTTATCCCCCCTTTTTAGGGATCTTGATCTTATCCCTTCGGGATATGATCTTATTCCTTCTAAGGGGGGATCTTGGTGCGCCTTGACCAGGGGTGTGGGGCCTTGCCCCCACTACCCACGTCCATGTGGGTCCCCCCATGCAGGTGGGCTCCACTCCGGAACCTTCTAGAACCTTCCCGGTACAATACCGAAAAATCCCGAACATTTTCCGGTGGCCAAAATAGGACTTCCCATATATAAATCTTTACCTCCGGACCATTCCGGAACTCCTCGTGACGTCCGGGATCTCATCCGGGACTCCGAACAACATTCGGTAACCACATACAAACTTCGTTTATAACCCTAGCGTCA
This sequence comes from Triticum aestivum, assembly GCF_018294505.1. Lineage (NCBI taxonomy): Eukaryota > Viridiplantae > Streptophyta > Magnoliopsida > Poales > Poaceae > Triticum > Triticum aestivum. The sequence continues at coordinate 394,133,470 of NC_057813.1, forward strand.
TCGAACCTTAAGTGTGTAGACCCTACGGGTTCGGGAGACATGTAGACATGACCGAGACGTTCTCTTGTCAATAACCAATAGCGGGATCTGGATACCCATGATGGCTCCCACATGCTCCACGATGATCTCATCGGATGAACTACGATGTCAAGGACTTAATCAATCCCGTATTCAATTCCCTTTGTCTATCGGTATGTTACTTTCCCGAGATTCGATCGTCGGTATCCAATACCTTGTTCAATCTCGTTACCGGCAAGTCATTTTACTCGTTCCGTAGCACATCATCCCGTGATCAACTTCTTGGTCACATTGCGCATATGATGATGTCCTACCGAGTGGGCCCAGAGATACCTCTCCGTTTACACGGAGTGACAAATCCCAGTCTCGATCCGCATAAAACAATAGATACTTTCGGAGATACCTATAGTGCACCTTTATAGTCACCCAGTTACGTTGTGACGTTTGATACACCCAAAGCACTCCTACGGTATCCAGGAGTTACACGCTCTCATGGTCGAAGGAAGAGATACTTGACATTGGCAAAGCTCTAGCAAATGAACTACACGATCTTTTGTGCTAGGCATAGGATTGGGTCTTGTCCATCACATCATTCTCCTAATGATGTGATCCCGTTATCAACGACATCCAATGTCCATAGCCAGGAAACCATGACTATCTGTTGATCACAACGAGCTAGTCAACTAGAGGCTCACTAGGGACATATTGTGGTCTATGTATACACACGTGTATTACGATTTCCGGATAATACAATTATAGCATGAATAAAAGACTATTATCATGAACAAAGAAATATAATAATAACACTTTTATTATTGCCTCTAGGGCATATTTCCAACACTTGCTTCACATATATCTATTTAGAGAGATGACAAGAATTGGTCATTCACATGGTTAGTCATAAAATCCTACATAAACTTGTAGATCGCTGAATATGATATGTTTGATTCCTTGCAATAGTTTTGCGATATAAAGATCGTGATATTAGAGTCATGCTAGTGGGTGGTTGTGGATTGTAGAGACACTTGTGTTGAGGATTGCAAGTCCCGTAGCATGCACGTATGGTAACCGTTGTGTGACAAATTTGAAGCATGGGGTGTTTCTTTGATTGTCTTCCTTATGAGTGGCAGTCGGGGACGAGCGATGGTCTTTTCCTACCAATCTATCCCCCTAGGGGCATGCGTAGTACTACTTTGCTTCGAGGGCTAATAAATTTTTGCAATAAGTATGTGAGTTCTTTATGACTAATGTTGAGTCCATGGATTATACGCACTTTTACCTTTCCATCATTGCTAGCCTCTTCGGTACCGTGCATTGCCCTTTCTCACCTCGAGAGTCGGTGCAAACTTCGCCGGTGCATCCAAACCCCGTGATACGATACGCTCTATCACACATAAGCCTCCTTATATCTTCCTCAAAACAGCCACCATACCTACCTATCATGGCATTTCCATAGCCATTCCGAGATATATTGCCATGCAACTTCCATCATCATCATGTACATGACTTGAGAATTCATTGTCATATTGCCTTGCATGATCATAAGATAGCTAGCATGATGTTTTCATGGCTTGTCCGTTTTTTGATGTCATTGCTACGCTAGATCATTGCACATCCCGGTACACCGCCGGAGGCATTCATATAGAGTCATATCTTTGTTCTAGTATCGAGTTGTAATATTGAGTTGTAAGTAAATAAAAGTGTGATGATCATTATTATAGAGCATTGCCCCATGAAAAAAAAGAAAAAAAAGGTAAAGGCCAAAGAAGCCTAAATAAAAATGGGGGCCAAAGAAGCCCACCAAAAAAAGAAAAGGGGCAATGTTACTATCCTTTTACCACACTTGTGCTTCAGAGTAGCACTATGTTCTTCACATAGAGAGTCTCCAATATTGTCACTTTCATATACTAGTGGGAATTTTCATTGTAGAACTTGGATTGTATATTCCAACGATGGGCTTCCTCAAATGCCCTAGGTCTTCATGAGCAAGCAAGTTGGATGCACACCCACTTAGTTTCTTTTGGTGAGCTTTCATACACTTATAGCTCTTAGTGCATCCGTTGCACGGCAATCCCTACTCCTCGTATTGACATCAATTGATGGGCATCTCCATAGCCCGTTGATTAGCTGTGTTGATGTGAGACTTTCTCCCTTTTTGTCTTCTCCACATAAACCACACCATCATATTCTATTCCACCTATAGTGCTATATCCATGGCTTGCGCTCATATATTGTGTGAGGGTTGAAAAAGTTGAAGCGCATTAAAAAGTATGAACCAATTGCTCGGCTTGTCATCGGGGTTGTGCAAGATGGGGGCATTTTGTGTGACGAAAATGAAGCATGGCCAAACTATATGATTTTGTAGGGATAAGCTTGCTTTGGCCATGTTGTTTTGAAAAGACATGATTGCTTTATTAGTACGCTCGAAGTATTATTGTTTTTATGTCAAATGATAGACTATTGCTTTGAATCACTCGTGTCTTAATATTCATGCCATGATTAGACATATGATCAAGATTATGCAAGGTAGAATTCCACATCAAAAATTATCTTTTTTATCATTTACCAACTCGAGGACGAGCAGGAATTAAGCTTGGGGATGCTGATACGTCTCTGTCGTATCTATAATTTTTGATTGTTCCATGACAATATTATTCAACTTTCATATACTTTTGGCAACTTTTTATACTATTTTTGGGACTAACATATTGATCCAGTGCCCAGTGCCAGTTCCTCTTTGTTGCATGTTTTATGTTTCACAGAAACCCAATATCAAACGAAATCCAAACGGGATAAAAACGGACGAAGAATTATTTTGGCATTTTTGGGATTTTTCAGAGGAAGAATCAACGCGAAACGGTGCCCGAGGTGGCCACGAGACAGGGGGCGCGCCCTCCCCCTATGAGCGCCTGGCAACCTCGTGGGCCACCCGTAAGGTGGTTGACGCTCTTCTTTTGCCGCAAGAAAGCTAATTTTATGAGAAAAATCTGGGCGAAAGATTCACCCCAATCCGAGTTACGGATCTCCGAATATAAAAGAAACGGTGAAGGGGCAGAATCTGGGAACGCAGAAACAGAGAGAGACAGAGAGACAAATCCAATCTCGGAGGGGCTCTCGCCCCTCCCACGCCATGGGAGCCAAGGACCAGAGGGGAAATGCTTCTCCCATCTAGGGAGAAGTCCAAGGAAGAAGAAGAAGAAGGGGGGCTCTCTTCCCCTTGCTTCCGGTGGCGCCGGAACGCCGCCAGGGGCCATCATCATCACCGCGATCTACACCAACACCTCTGCCATCTTCACCAACATCTCCATCACCTTCCCCCATCTATATTCAGAGGTCCACTCTCCCGCAACCCGCTGTACCCTCTACTTGAACATGGTGCTTTATGCTTCATATTATTATGCAATGATGTGTTGCCATCCTATGATGTCTGAGTAGATTTTCGTTGTCCTATTGGTGGTTGATGAATTGCTATGATTGATTTAATTTGCTTGTGTTTATGTTGCTGTCCTTCGGTGCCCATCATATGAGCGTGCGCGTGGATCACACCATAGGGTTAGTTGTATGTTGATAGGACTATGTATTGGAGGGCAAGAGTGACAGAAGCTTCAACCTAGCATAGAAATTGATGCATACAGGATTAAAGGGGGACCAATATATCTTAATGCTATGGTTGGGTTTTACCTTAATGAACGTTAGTAGTTGCGGATGCTTTCTAATAGTTCCAATCATAAGTGCATAGAATTCCAAGTCAGGGATGACATGCTAGCAGTGGCCTCTCCCACATAAAACTTGTTACCGATCTAGTAAAGTAGTCAATTGCTTAGGGACAATTCCGCAACTACTACCATCAGTTTTCCACACTCGCTATATTTACTTTATTGCACCTTTATCTAAACAGCCCCTATTTTCTATTTACGCGTTCTTTACTTTCTTGCAAACCCATCCAAAAGGACCTACAAAGTACTTTTAGTTTCATACTTGTTCTAGGTAAAGCGAACGTCAAGCGTGCATAGAGTTGTATGAGTGGCAGATAGGACTTGAGAGAGTATTTGTTCTACCTTTAGCTCCTCGTTGGGTTCGATACTCTTGTTTATTGAAAGAGGCTGCAACTATCCCGTATACTTGAGGGTCATCAACGTGGCATTGACCCAAAAAAGTGTGTCCGACCAGAGTGATCGAGCGTGTTGGGTAACGTGGTGCACCCCTGCAGGGAAGATATATATTCGAATACCGTGTCCATGGTAATGGACGTTCATACTTATATCCTGATCTTATATAACTAGAAATTGATACTTGAGATATGTGATGGATTTGTGGCTCCAAGATTGCTTTCCCGCAGGGAGTAGGGGAAGGATCTATGGGTGTTGATGTTACAACATGCTTGTTAAATATTAAAATGCTACTCTTTACTCTTCTACATGCTGCAAGATGCTTGGAGCTGCTTGAAGATGCTAGTCTTCGATAGGCTAGGCCTTCTCCCTCTATTCTGGCATTCTGCAGTTGAGTCCACAGATACAAACCTTCCATTTGATACCAGTGCATATTGAGTATAGATCTGATGCTTGTGAGTACTTTGGATGAGTACTCACGGTTGCTTTGCTACCCCCTTTCCCCCCTTCTTTCTTCTTTCCGGTTGATGCAACTAGATGGTGGATCTTTGGAGCCAGATACCACCGCCGATGGATTCTGCTATGTGAAGATCACCGACGACCAGGAGTAGTTAGGAGGTCCCAGGCAGGAGGCCTTGCCTCTTAGATCGTGTTTCTTTTTGTGCTAGCCTTCTTAAGGCAGTCTTGTTTAACTTATGTCTGTACTCAAATATTGCTGCTTCCGCTGACTCTTGTGTATCGAGCTATGTATTTGAGCCCTCGAGGCCCCTGACTTGTAATATAAAGCTTGTATTATTTTTATTTGTGTCTAGAGTTGTGTTGTGATATCTTCCCGTGAGTCCCTCATCTTGATCGTACACATTTGCGTGTATGATTAGTGTACGATTGAATCGGGGGCGTCACATTCATGGACATGGTTCATTATGCAGTTGAAAAGATGCATAGGGTTAGTGTCACCTTTCATAGTACACACAGATGCATGTGAAGGGCTAGAAAATGCAGTGAATAAAGTTTTTCCTCATTGTGAGCAGAGGGAGTGCTTCGGCCATGTGTGGATGAATTTGATCAAAATACCCAGAGGTGAAGAATTTGGGAAAATGTGGCCACGAGCAAGATCTTACACCAAACAGACACGTTCATGTAATCTTGATAAGATAAAAGCAACATGCAGTGAGTTTGGTCCATTGTTGAACACCTACCATTTTCTATTGTGGTACAGGTCAGGATTTAACACTGCCATCAAGTGTGATCATATCAACAACAACTTGGCAAAAAGTTTTAACAACAAGTTAAAAAAGTTAGAGAACTTGCCTGTGCATGACATGGTTGACAAAATCAGGATCATGATCATGCGCATGTGGGAATTCACAAGAACGATAGGTGATTGTCTGTAAGGGGATAAGCTTCCTGCAGTGGTACAAAAAGTGGTCAACAGGAGAAGAAATCTTACACATTTGTCTATTGAAAAATCTTCAGTGTGAGGTGCTGAAATTAAAGATACCAAGACTAGAAGGAGGCATGTTGTCAACACTGAATTGCATGACTACACTTGCCTAGAGTGGCAACACATTGGGAAACCCTGTGACCATGCCATACTTTTCTTGGCCTCCCAACCAAAGATAAACATGCACCCACATTTGCATGAATATTACTCAGTGGCAAGATTCAGGCTGCATATGCAACACCAATTCCAGCACCTACAGATCAGTCTCAGTGGCATGAAGTGCAAATTGAATTTTCCATGTGTCCTCCCATGACAAAAAGAAAGGCTGGCAGGCCTAAGAAGAGCAGATTCAAGGCACGGTTTGAGAAAGGTAGGAGTAGTAAGAAGGGAAAGAAAGAGGGTGCAAAGCCAAAAAGGTCACAACAAGGTAACAAAAATAGATGCAAGTTGGGCCAAGAACTTGGGCACCTAAAAGGATCTCCAAAATGTCGTTACACTGGCCAAAGTATGTTAGTGTTTGTGGTTTTTTTATTTGGATGCTTCTCCTTCTTGTTGAAGATTGTTGGTAAATCAAAAAGGCAAGAATCAATGGCTGTAGAAAAAAGAGAAGTTTTGGTGAAAGAGTGCACACTGAACCAGACTTGGATGTTTTGGTGCAAGATGAACCAGAGTTGATGATCTTGGGGTGCAAATTAAGCTAGACTTGGATGATGTTGTGGTGTAGAATGAGCAAAACTTAGAAGATGTTAGGGGTGCAAAATGAGCATCATTTTGATGAAGAGCACAATGAGCAAGATTTGGACGTGGGGCAAAATGAGCAAAATGAGTAGAATGTGGTGTGCTACTTCTTGAGCTTGCGTTGGTTTTCCCTTGAAGAGGAAAGGGTGATGCAGCAAAGTAGAGATAAGTATTACCCTCAGTTAAGAGCCAAGGTATCAATCCAGTAGGATAAACACGCAAGTCCCCAATATATGCACCTACACAAACAATCAAACACTTGCATCCAACGCAAAAAATGGGTTGTCAATCCCTTCAAGGTCACTTACAAAGGTGAGATCTGATAGAGATACATATAAAAGATTACTAAAACATAAAAGTAAATAAAAGTAAATAAATTGCAGCAAGTTATTTTTGGTATATGGATATGAAAATATATGAAGGAAAATAGACCCGGGGGCCATAGGTTTCACTAGAGGCTTCTCTCTTAAAGGCAAAAAATATGGTGGGTGAACAAATTACTGTCGAGCAATTGATAGAAAAGTGCAAAGTTATGATGCTATCCAAGGCAATGATTATGAATATAGGCATCATGCCTGTGTCAAGTAGACCGACTCCTGCCTACATCTACTACTATTACTCCACACATTGACCGCTATCCAGCAAGCATCTAGAGTATTAAGTTCATAAAGAACGGAGTAACGCCTTACGTAAGATGACATGATGTAGAGGGATAAACTCAAGCAATATGATGAAAAACCCATATTTTTACCCTTGATGGCAACAATACAATACGTGTCTCGCTACCCCTACTTTGTCACTGGGTGAAATCACACAAGATTGAACCTAAAACTAAGCACCTCTCCCATTGCAAGAAAAACCAATCTAGCTGGCCAAACCAAACCAATAATTCGAAGAGAAATACAAAGATATTAAATCATGCATATAAGTATTCAGAGAAGATTCAAATAATATTCATAGATAAGCTGATCATAAATCCACAATTCATCGATCTCGACAAACACACCGCAAAAGAAGATTTCATCGGATAGATCTCCAAGAACATCGAGCAGAACATGGTATTGAGAATAAAAGAGAGAGAATAAGCATCTAGCTACTAGCTATGGACCCATAGGTCTATGGTAAACTACTCACGCTTCATCGGAAGGGCAATAGGGTTGATGTAGATGCCCTTCGTGATCGAATTCCCCTCCGGCAGGATGCCGAAAAAGGCCCCTAGATGGGATCTCACGGGAAAAGAAGGTTACGACGGCGGAAAAGTATTTTGGTGGACGCTTCTGGTGGTTTGGGAATTTTGGAATTTATTGGCCAAATAATAAGGTTAGAGGAGCTCCGAGGGACCCACAAGGCCAGGGGGGCGCCCCCTGGGTGCGCCCTGCACCCTTGTCGTTGCCTCGGGACTCTTCTGACTTGGTTTCCAAGTCCCGCGTGTGTCTTCTGGTCCAAGAAATATCATTGGAAAGTTTAATTCTGTTTGGACTCTGATTGATATTCCTTTTCTGTGAAACTTAAAAACAAGGAAAAAACATAAACTGGCACTGGGCTCTAGGTTAATAAGTTAGTCCCAAAAATACTATAAAATAGCATATTAATGCATATAAAACATCCAAAACACATAATATAATAGCATGGAACAATAAAAAATTATAGATATGTTGGAGACATATCAAGCATCCCCAAGCTTAATTCCTACTTGTCCTCGAGTAGGTAAATGATAAAAACGGAATTTTTGTTGTGCAATGCTACCTAACATATTTATCGATGTAATTTTATTTACTGTGGGATGAATGTTCAAATCCATAAGATTCAAAACAAAAGTTTAGTATTGACATAAAAACAATAATACTTGAAGCATACTAATAAAGCAATCATGTCTTCTCGAAATAACATGGCCAAAGAAAGTTATCCCTACAAAATCATATAGTCTGGCTATGCTCCATCTTCATCACACAAAGTATTAAATCATGCACAACCCTGATGACAAGCCAAGAAATTGTTTCATACTTTTGATGTTCTCAAACTTTTTCAACTTTCCCGCAATACATGAGCGTGAGCCATGGATACAGCACTATAGGTGGAATAGAATATAGTGGTTGTCGAGAAGACAAAAGGAAGGAGATGGTCTCACATCAACATTGCGTATAAACGGGCTATGGAGATGCCCATCAATAGATATAAATGTGATTGAGTAGGGATTGCCATGCAACAGATGCACTAGAGCTATAAGTTTATGAAAGATCAAAAAGAAAACTAAGTGGGTGTGCATCCAACTCGCTTGCTCACGAAGACCTAGGGAAATTTGAGGAAGCCCATCATTGGAATATACAAGACAAGTTATATAACAAAAAAAATCCCACTAGTATATGAAAGTGACAACATAGGAGACTCTCTATCATGAAGATCAAGGTGCTACTTTGAAGCACAAGTGTGGAAAAAGGATAGTAACATTGTCCCTTCTCTCTTTTCTCTCATTTTTGGTGGGATTCTTTGGCCTCCTTTATTTTATTGTAAATTCCGGAGACTCATCCCAACTTGCGAGGGAATCATAGTCTCCATCATCCTTTCGTCACATGGGACAATGCTCTAATAATGATGATCATAACACTTTTATTTACTCACAACTCAAGAATTACAACTCGATAATTAGAAAAAAATATATCACTCTATATGAATGCCTCCGGCAGGGTACCGGGATGTGCAATGATCTAGCATAGCAAATGACATCAAAAAACGGACAAGCCATGTAAACATCATGCTAGCTATCTTACGATCATGCAAAGCAATATGACAATGATGGAGCATGTCATAATAAAATGGAACGGTGGAAGTTGCATGGCAATATATCTTGGAATGGCTATGGAAATGCCATAATAGTAGGTATGGTGGTTGTTTTGAGGAAGGTACGTATATGGTGGGTGTAAGGCACCGGTGAAAGTTGCGTGACACTAGAGAGGCTAGCAATGGTGGAAGGGTGAGAGTGCGTATAATCCATGGACTCAACATTAGTCATAAAGAAATCACAAACTTATTGCAAAAATCTACTAGTCATTAAAAAAAGCACTATGCGCATGCTCCTAGGGGGATAGATTGGTAGGAAAAGACCATCGCTCGTCCCAGATCACCACTCATAAGGAAGACCATCAAGAAATAAATCATGCTCCGACTTCATCACATAATGGTTCACCATACGTGCATGTACGGGAATCATAAACTTTAACACAAGTAATTCTACAATCCACAATTACTCACTATCATGACTCTAATATCACCATCTCTATATCTCAAACAAATCATAAAGAGTCAAACTTCACATAGTATTCAATGCACTTTATATGAAAGTTCTTATTATATCCCTTTTGGATGCCCATCATATTAAGACTAAATTCATAACCAAAGCAAATTACCATGCTTTTTAGAAATACTATCACTATAATATAAATGAAGCATGAGAGTTTAACAATTTCTATAAAATAAAGCCACCGACGTGCTCTAAAAAGATATAAGTGAAGCACTAGAGCAAAATTGCCTAGCTCAAAAGATATAAGTGAAGCACATAGAGTATTCAAATAAATTCACGATTCATGTGCGTCCCTCTCAAAAGGTGTGTACAACAAGGATGATTGTGGAAATCTAAAAATAAAAGACTCATATAATACAAGACGCTCCAAGCAAAACACATATCATGTGGTGATTAAAAATATAGCCTCAAGTAAATTTACTGATAGACGAAGACGAAAGAGGGGATGCCATCCGGGGCATTCACAAGCTTAGACGATTTATTGTACTTGAATATTACCTTGGGGTGCCTTGGGAATCCCCAATCTTAGGCTCTTGCCACTCCTTATTTCGTAGTCCATCAAATCTTTAACCAGAACTTGAAAACTTCACAACACAAAACTCAACAGAAAACTCATGAGATCCGTTAGTATAAGAAAATAAATCACCACTTTTTGGTACTGTTGTGAACTAATTATTTATTTATGTTGGTGTAATATCTACTGTATTCCAACTTCTCCATGGTTCATACCCCCTGATACTAGCCATAGATTCATCAAAATAAGCAAACAACACATAGAAAACAGAACCTATCAAAAACAGAATAGTCTGTAGCAATCTGAAAACTTTGAATACTTATGTAACTCCACAAATTCTAAAAAATTGCAAAAACCTGGTAAATTTGTATATAAATCTTTTGTAAAAATCTTAGATTTTTATCATGCTTCTGTGATTTTTAATAATTCTGTGACTGGGCGCAAAACTTTCTGTTTTTCAGCAAGACCAAATCAATTATCACCGTAAGCCATCCCAAAGGTCTTACTTGCCTCACACAGTAATAAAAAAAATAAAATCACATCTAACCATATGCTAGATGAAAAATTTATTAAAAAACAGAACCAAAAAAGCAAGAACAAAAATAAAATTGGGTTGCCTCCAAACAAGCGCTATTGTTTAACGTCCCTAGCTAGTCATAAAACATAGATCTAGGTATTGTCATATTTGGTATGCAATCCATAAGTAGCTCTCATAATAGATTCATATGGTAATCTAATTTTCTTTCTAAGGAAGTGTGTCGTGCCCTTCCTTAACCGAAATTGAAATCTAATATTTCCTTCTTTCATATCAATAATTGCACCAATAGTTCTATGGAAAGGTCTACCAAGAATAATAGGACATTTAGGATTGCAATCTATATCAAGAACAATGAAATCTACGGGCACATAATTCTTATTTGCAACAATAAGAACATCATTAATTCTTCCCATAGGTTTCTTAATAGTGGAATCCACAAGATGAAAATTTTAAAAACAATCATCAAATTCACGGAAACCTAACACATCACATAAAGCTTTTGGAATCGTGGAAACGCTAGCACCCTAATCACAGAAAGCATGGCACTCATAATCTTTAATATTAATCTTAGTAGTAGGTTCCCACCCATCATAAAGTTTTCTAGGGATAGAAACTTCCAATTCAAGCTTTTCTTCAAAAGATTTCATCATAGCATCACCGATATGTTTAGTAAAAGCTTTATTTTGATTGTAAGCATGAGGAGAATTTATCATGGATTGCAACAAGGAAATACAATCTATCAAAGAACAATTATCATAATTAAAATCCTTGAAATCCAAAAGAGTGGGTTCATCGCTACTTAAAGTTTTGACCTCTCCAATCCCACTTTTATCAAGTTTTGCATCAAGATCTATAAGCTCCAAATCATTGGGATGCATTTTAACTAAAGTTGACTCATCTCCAGTCCCATCTTTATCAATATTTATATTAGAAAATCAATCAATCACTTTAAGATCTTCATCATTATTTTCACACAAACTAGAAGAACACGCTCTTATAAACTAATCTCGCTTAGCACACATCTTAGCGGTTCTTTCTTTGCACTCATCAATGGAAATTCTCATAGCTTTCAGAGATACATTAATATCATGCTTGGGTGGAATAGATCTAATTTTTAAATAATCAATCACAAGATAAATTATATCCATGTTCCTAGCCAAATCATCAATCTTAAGCAATTTTTGTTCAACCAAAGCGTTGAAATTCTTTTGAGAACTAATTAATTCTTTAATATTGTTCTCAAGATAAGAGGGCATCTTATTATAATTTACATAATAATTGTTATAGGAATTACCATAATTATTAGAGGAATTACTAGGAAACGACCTAGGATTAAAATTACCTCTATACGCGTTATTACCAAAATTGTTCGTACCAACGAAATTCACATCCATAAATTCATTATTATTCTCAATAAAAGTAGACAAAGGAATATCATTGGGATCAATAGGAGCACTCTTACTAGCAAACAATTTCATAAGTCATCCATCTTTCCACTCAAAACATTAATCTCTTCAATCGCATCCACTTTTTTACTAGTAGAAGATCTTTCGGTATGCCACTTAGAATAATTAACCATATATTATCTAGGAGTTTAGTAGCTCTCCTAAAGTAATTTCCATAAAAGTACCTCCCGCGACCAATTCTAAAATATTTCTAGAATCAAAATTGAATCCGGCATAAAAAAATTGTATGATTATCCACAAATTTAAACCATGAGTAGGGCAATTTCGTATCGTCAATTTCATCCTTTCCCAAGATTGTGCAACATGTTCATGACCAAGTTGCTTAAAATTCATAATATTGTTCCCAAGGGAGATGATCTTAGCGCGAGGAAAATACTTGGAAATAAAAGCATCTTTACACTTATTCCATGAATCAATACTATTTTTAGGAAAAGATGAAAACCAAGTTTTAGCACGATCTCGTAGTGAGAACGGAAATAGCTTCAATTTAACAATATCATTATCAACATCTTTCCTATTTTGCATATCACACAACTCAATGAAATTATCTAGATGGGATGCGACATCATCACTAGGAAGGCCGAAAAATTGATCTTTCATAACAAGATTCAACAAAGCGGCATTAATTTCATAAGATTTCACACTAGTGGCGGAAGCAATCGGAGCACTAATAAAATCATTATTATTAGTATTGGAAAATCCACACAACTTGGTATTTTCTTGAGACATCGCAACAAAGCAAGCAATCCAACACACGAGCAAACAAAAAGCAAACGAAAAGACAAACGGAAGAGGGGCGAATAAAAAGGCAAATCTTTTTGTAATTTTCTGAAAACATTTTAGAAGTGGGAGAGAGGAAAACGAGAGGCAAGTAGCAAATAATGTAATGCAAGAGATGAGAGTTTATGATGGGTACTTGGTAGGCTTGATCTAGATCTCCCCGGCAACAGCGCTGGAAATTCTTCCTGATACTTCTTAAGCTTGCGTTGGTTTTTCCCTTGAATAGGAAAGAGTGATGCAACAAAGTACAGATAAGTATTGCCCTTGGTTAAGAACTATAGGATCGAAAGTATGTCTAGAGGGGGGGGTGATTAGACTACTTCACCAAATAAAAGCTTATCCTTTTCCCAATTTTAGTCTTTGGCAAATTTTAGCTATCTTAGCACAAGTCAAGCAAGCATGCAGAGAGTATATGTGCAGCGGAAAGTAAAGCATGGAACTTGCAAGAATGTAAAGGGAAGGGTTTGGAAAATTCAAACGCAATTGGAGACACGGATGTTTTTGTTGTGGTTCCGATAGGTGGTGCTATCGTACATCCACGTTGATGAACACTTCAACCCATGAAGGGTAATGGTTGCGCGAGTCCACGGAGGGCTCCACCCACGAAGGGTCCACGAAGAAGCAACCTTGTCTATCCCACCATGGTCGTCGCCCACGAAGGACTTGCCTCACTAGCGGTAGATCTTCACGGAGTAGGCGATCTCCTTGCCCTTACAAACTCCTTGGTTCAACTCCACAATCTTGTCGTAGGCTCCCAAGTGACACCTAGCCAATCTAGGAGACACCACTCTCCAAGAAGTAACAAATGGTGTGTTGATGATGAACTCCTTGCTCTTGTGCTTTAAATGATAGTCTCCCCAACACTCAACTCTCTCTCATAGGATTTTGATTTGGAGGAAAGAAGATTTGAGTGGAAAGCAACTTGGGGAAGGCTAGAGATCAAGATCTGCAGTGGGGTTTTACCCTACTATTTATATTCAAAAAAAGGAATGGAATATCTTGGCCTCAACACATGAGTAGGTGGTTCTCTCTCAGAAACAGCAAGTTGGAAGTGTAGGTTTGTTCTGATGGCTCTCTCCACGAATGAAGAGGAGGTGGAGGGGTATTTATAGCCTCCACACAAAATCTGACCGTTACACACAACATGCCAAACTCGGTGGGACCGAATTGGGAAACTCGGTTGGACCGATTCAGCAAATCTAGTGACCGTTAGGATTTTCGGTGGGACCGACATGCAACTCGGTAGGACCGATATGGTTAGGGTTAGGACATAACGTAATCTCGGTGAGATCGATTACACAAACTCGGTGGGACCGATTTTGGTAATAAGCTAACCAGAGAGTTGGTCAGGTAAACTTGGTGGGACCGGTTCACTCATTTTGGTGGGTCCGAAATGTTACGAAAAGGAAACAGGGAGTTTACATTGCAATCTCGGTGGGACCGATCGCTCATCTCGGTGGTACCGAAATGTTACGAAGGGAAACAGAGAGATTACAATCCCATCTCGGTGAGACCGAGATCCCTATCGGTGAGACGGATTTGTCTAGGGTTTGTGGCAGTGGCTATGACATCTGAACTCGTGGCACCAGATAGAAAGAATCGGTGGGGCCGAGTTTGACTTTTGGTTTAGGTCATATGTGGATGTGGGAAAGTAGTTGAGGGTTTTGGAGCATATCACTAAGCACTATGGAGCAAGAACCTCATTAAGCAACACCTCATCCCTCCTTGATAGTATTGGCTTTTCCTATAGACTCAATGTGATCTTGTATCACTAAAATATAAAATGTAGAATCTTGAGCTTTGAGCTTGAGCCAATCCTTTTGTCCTTAGCATTTTGAGCGGTCCACTTTTCTCATCCATGCCATGCCATTCATTGAGCTTTTCCTGAAATATTTATCTTGGAATAATGTTAGCTCAATGAGCTATATGTTGTAAGGAATTACCAAAAGAACCTAGGGATAGTTGCACTTTCAATCTCCCCCTTTTTGGTAATTGATGACAACATATATATCAAAGCTTTGACAAATGATAATAAGAGTGAAAAACATTGTCGCTTTGAGAAGTATGTGATAAGCAAGAGCTCCCCCTAAATTTGTGCATGGTTTAAGATTTGCTTTGGACTGAAAATGCACAAAGAGTTAGGCTCATGGGTTACTCTTCCATGTCACATACATCGTGGTGGAGCGCTCAAAATGATAATAATTGAATACATGCACTCATCACCAAGCAAAGTGAATCATCATATAGAGATAAAAGGATAATGTCATCCAACAAGCATTAAAGTAGCATATGATCAAACACGTGATCATCCAAGTATCACACAGACATAAAGTATCTCAAACAAGCAAATAAAGTTCAACCACCAAAGCAAGAGAGAATAAAAAGCAATGCTCTCTCTCGAAGCCTATGATCTATACATTTTTCTCCCCCTTTGGAAACAAGTTACCAAAAGGTTCATAGAAAATGCATAGCACTAAATCATCTCTCAGGCTTGATCTTCAGGTAGTGGTGTAGAGATGGCTCCTTGGACGAAGACTTCAGTAGATGTGGATGGAGCTGGTGGAGTAGGTGCTGGAGCTGGTTACACTAGGGTTGTGGCTGGTGCAGATGAAGTGGCTATGGTGTCTGTCATTGGCACTGCAGCTGATCTCTTAGCTCTAGGCACTCTGGCAAATGCCTCAGTGGTTGTCTTGCCCTTCCTCTCCTGCATATCATCCTGGAGTTGCTGAACTACAGACTGGATCTCAGTTACCTTCACATCCAAGTCATAGAACTTCTGCTCCATGATCCTCTCCAGGCTCTCCTGGTTTTGAGTTAAGGTGGCCAGCCCCTTCTCAATCCTCAGAGTGGATGCAATCAAGTATCCAAGCTGATCCTGTTTGCTCTTCAAAAAGTACTGAGATGCCTCTTCCATTGTTGGCATCTTGGTAACCTTCTCTGTCCTTGCCTTCTCCTTCTTTGTCTGTGCTTGCACAGAAGATGGTTCATCTTCATCCATAACCACTTGGTTGTCCTCAAAGTCTGGATAGATAGGCATGTGATCCTTGTCCAACAAGTATGTGCCAGTGCCCATCTTGGAGTTAATCAGCTCCTAGATCTGTGGGGCATACCCACAACTTCTCTTTTGGTCAGCAGTTGTCCTCTTGATAGTTTCAACTATAAGACTCATGACCTTGAACTTTTGTGGCACATCAAATAAGTGTAGCAGATTTATTGCATGGCCTCCGATCATGTTGTGATCACCTGACTTGGGCAAGAGAGTGTGCCTGAGGATCCAGTTGATGGTTGGCAGTCCTGACAGAAGGTAATGTACCGATCCAAACTTACATGTTTCAACAACAGCATCTGGGATCTCCTTGTACATATGTGCCATAGTATTGTGATCCATCTTCTTCTTGGCATAGACATCCAAGTCATCCTCTTTCTCCTTAGGTGCTTTGATAAGATTAGCCCATTCTTCAATTGATGATTGGTACCTAGTACCTTCAGACATCCATAATATCCTGCCATCTGGATAGAAGTGTGCTGTGGAGTAGAATTGCATTATTACCTCATCTTCCACTTTGTGAGCTTCTGCCCAACAAAGTCTGCCACTCCACAAGCACTGAAGCTGTCATACACACTAGGATAGTGTTCTTCATTCTCCTTCATGTACTTCCAGTCCACCCACCTCATGTCACACACTATTGGCTTCTTGTCCAGTAGCACTGTCTCATAGAAATCTTGTTGTTCCTTTGTATGGAACCTGTAGTCAACAACAGTTCTCCTCCTGACTGCATAAGGATCAGACAACCTCCACTGTCTAAGTCATGCATCCTTTCTCAGCTTCATGTTCTCAGCCACAGGATGGGCATCATTATGATCTGGAATTTTTGGCTTCAATTTTCTCAAGACATGCTCTTCATCATCTTCCTCTTCAGCAATAGTTTCAGGCACTGGGGCCTTGTTCTTCTCAGCAGCAGATATGTTCCTGGTATTCCTCTTAGGTGCAATCTTGGGCTTGGAGGCAGCGTTGGGTGCTTCTTTGGTCTTTGATGAAGCAGCCCCTGACCTGATAGCATCACCCATAAGCTTATGAGCTTTGGGTGCTGGTGTAGCAACCTCTTCTTCTTCCTCGGAGTCTCTCCCCATAGAGGGATTACCAAGAACCTTGGCAGTAGTGGTTCTGACTCTCTTTTTCTTCTTGTCTTGGCCAACAGCTTCATCTTCTGACTCAATGGTAAACTTCATGGTTTCCCAAGTGACAACCTTCCTAGGTTTGGAAGTGGGAATCCTTGTTGCAGGTGCCTTCTTCTGCATTTCTGGCTTAGTGGCTGCAGCTGATCCATACTCCTTTTTGAGCACCTTCTTCTTGGAAGTGGACTCATCCTCAACAGCCACATAGTCTTCATCCTCAGATTCTGATGTTTTCTTCTTTCTGGCCCTGGTGGCACTTTGGGTAAGTTGCTTGGGGTGCTCCTGCTACCATCATCATAGCTGCTCGAGGGACTAGTGCCCTCACTCACTTGAACCTGCTCCTCTTCCCTGTTCTGGCTGTCACTCTGATCAGACATATTGCAAACACTGACTGCAGACCCTGTGAATATATATAGATGAGATAGAGTGGATGAGCATCACAAAATACAGAGGTTTTTGCAAAAGAATGAGTCAAAAACTTAGTTTTAGTTTTCCACAGAAAGCATTTCGGATCAACCAATTTGTAAACTCGATGATACCGAAGCAGCTTTTGGAACCTAAACTAGTGAACTCGGTCAGACCGAGTCACAGTTTGGTGGCACCGAGACTGCTAGGGTTTCACAAAGTCCTGAACTCGGTCACACTGATATGCAATTCTCGGTTAGACCGAGAATCACATGTGCAATGGCCTTAGCCGAATCGGTGGAACCGAGTTCTACAACTCGGTGGGTCCGAGATGGTTTCGGCGGAAACCTAACCCTAAATTTTCAAGTCATCTCTAAT
The DNA here is from genome assembly GCF_018294505.1 of Triticum aestivum. Lineage (NCBI taxonomy): Eukaryota > Viridiplantae > Streptophyta > Magnoliopsida > Poales > Poaceae > Triticum > Triticum aestivum. The sequence goes on from NC_057813.1 coordinate 394,151,334, forward strand.
CTATGGAGTGTTTTGACTAGATAAGATAGTTTCAATCGTGGCAAGATTCGTGGCGAACACAATGTTCAAGGAATAAAATGGGGATAGCATAGTGATCGAGTCCATACCCTAGTTCGGCGATGAACTTTCTACGGCGGCAACGACGGGGGTGATTTCCGTTGACGACGGCGGAGACCAGTGGCTGGAGGCAGCTGGCGACGAGGAGGACGATCCAGAGACCCTGGAGGCAGAGCGGGCTAAGCGCGGGCGAAAGAGTTCAGAGAAAATTTCCAAAGTTTTGCCCGTGGGTATATATAGCCCGACCCTGTCAATGTGACCGAGTGGCACAACTCGGTCGCACCGAGATGCATAACTGCTAACAGTTACAGCAACTCGGTGTGACCAAAAAGTTCAAATCGGTTGCACCGAGACTGAAAACCTAGATCGACTTAGTGATCTCGGTATGACCGAAATGGAAGAATCGGTCAGACCGAAATGCACAAAGAAGTTTTGGAAGTTTAAGTCTATGATGAATCGGGAACTCCGAGTGCTCCTCACACAGAGTGGTTCGAATCTGACTTGATCAAATTTTGTGATGTAGCATGAATAGAGTTTGAGACAATAAAAGCATAGATAGCTAGAGAAGGTTCTTAGGCATTCTTGTCCATCCACTTGGCAAAAGAAAAAGAAACCAATCAATCAAAACAATAAGTGGATGTCCTCGAATGAGTAAAATATGCAACCAACATGCTCACATAATAAAATGGCAAATGAAATATGTGGCAAATCATGCACAACCAGTTCTAGCATCTATCAAGCAATTGGCGATGACTAGGTCATCTATATATGAGTATATTGACTTAGGAGTCAAATGAGAACATTTGATCATAGGTCATACTCATCGTTTAAGCTCAAGTGGGTTACCACTTTTACATAATTCATTGATGTGTTCACACCATTAGAGTTGCTTTGACTCAATTCTTAGAGTAAAGCTCCCCCTAGATGTGAGATCCCCCCTAAGAGGGATGAACTAACCTTGGGTTTTGTCGATGATGACTTCATGTAGGTGTTGAAGATGTGGATGCTCAATGTTGATGTAGATCATCTGGAGCAATCCTTTGGAGTGAGTTGCACTTTCAATAGCTACACGGGTTAGTCCCACAAGGAACAAACAAAGATATCCATAGACATAGAGTGATGCACACACAAAATGATGTCTATGAGAGCATTAGGTTACCTTGTCCCTTGTCTTACCAACAAGAGGGTTTGTGACTCCTTGAACTAGTGCAAGATGTGAAAGTTCATTGCACTTGTTGTTGCCAAAATGATATGAGTGAAATATGTTGGCGGAGTCACCCTCAAGAACTCTCTAGTTCTTCTTCTTCGGGATCCACATCATCTTGATGAGAATCCTTGGAGTTGTAGTCGTACTTGATGAAGTAGAACTTGATGTAGTCTTGGGAACCCACTTGACCAAGGCCTTTGGAGCTTCTTCAAATGCATCAATCTCCTCTTGAAGCTTGTCCTTGCCTTTTTGCTTGTGGTCTTGTGGTGGAAGATCGTATTGGGCTTGTGTCCCTTTGAAGGAAGTAGGATCATACTTCTCTTGTTGAGGAACAAACTTTGTCTTGGGGTATTGATCTTCTTCCCACTCAACTCCATTGGCGTTGAACTTTCGTTCAAAACCAATACCTTGGTTCTTCCAATGCCTTCCTTGCTTGCGTACAATTTCCTCAAATTGCTTACTCCCGGCAAGGCTCTTGTAAACACCTTTCTCTATAATTCCCTTCAATAAGCTATTTTCTTGCTCAAGTGTAACTTGGCTAAGAGAATCATTAGTGGAATGAAGAGAACTACTAGAAGCAACAACATTGGATTTAGCATGATTATTGTAAGTACTAGAGGAAGAATCCTTCTTCTTCTTGTTAATAGACTTGACTTGAGGCATGTAAGTAGATAAGAGTAAACGCTTGGCAATGTAAGAACTTTTCTTACGAAGATCATCATTGATTGCCTTTATGAACTCATGCTCTTGCTCAAGGTTGAGCTTTTCAAAGCATAACTTCTCATGAGTCCTTAAAAGTTCTCGATGATCTTCTAAGATAGTTTCATGAGCTAACTTGAGAGTGTTTAGTTCTTTAGTTAGAAGCTCAATCTTCTCCTTATCATTGTCATTCGTTTTATCTTGATTAGCATGATTAATTGACGTTTCATCATAGTATTCATCACTAGAGTTGTCAACAAGTAAATCACCATCACCTAACAAGTCATCTTCATCACTATTGAAATCAACATACTCGGGGTGTGTTACCTTTGGGCCTTTAGCCATGAAGCATCTTCCAAGTGCTTCATTTGGTGAATCAAATATGTCGTAGGAGTTGGTTGACACAAGTGCTAGACCGGCAACACCTTCATCTTGAGTATATTCGGAGTCGGAGTGATAGCTTCTCTCGGAGTGATTGTCGGAGTCGGAGCCGGATACCCATTCACCAACATGAGCTTGATGTCTTCGTTTTGTGTAGCTCCTTGATGACTTGTCCTTCCTTTCTGAATCCTTGCTTCTCCAGGATGTTCTTCGTTCATAACGATCATCTCTATTCCTCCTCTCTCTTGGTGGTGATTCTTCTCTTCTACTTCTCCTCTTGGGTGATTCTTCTCTTCTTTTGTAGGGTGCCGTACACTCATTGGAATAGTGTCCGGGTCTTCCACAATTGTAGCAATTGCGCTCTTGACTAGAAGATCTTTTGTCATTGTAGGACCTTGACTTGGAGCTTCTCTCTTTGCTTCTACTCTTGTAGAACTTGTTGAAGTTCTTCACCATTAAGCTCAATTCTTCATTGAAGGTTTGTTTCTCACTTGATAATGTGGGGGCTTCACATGAGGCTTTGTAAGCACCACTTGACTTGTTGTGAAGTTCCTCCTTATCCTTGAGTGACATCTCATGAGCAACAATTCTTCCAATGACTTCCGTTGGCTTGAGATCTTTGTAATTGGGCATCATTTGGATCAATGTGCACACGGTATCATATTTTCCGTCCAAAGCTCTTAGGATCTTCTTGATGAAGAATTTGTCGGTCATCTCTTCACTTCCTAAGCCGGAAAACTCATTTGTGATAAGAGCAAGCCTAGAGTACATTTCAAAGACACCTTCACCATCCTTCATTTTGAACTTGTCAAGTTGACTTTGAAGCACATCCAGCTTGGATTCCTTGACGGAGTCGGTACCTTCATGCATATCAATCAAAGTATCCCAAATTTCCTTTGCATTCTCAAGACGGCTGATTTTTTTGAATTCTTCGGGGCACAATCCGTTGAAGAGGATATCACAAGCTTGAGCATTGTATTGCAGCATCTTCAACTCTTCCGTCCTAGCTTCATGGTTCGGTTCTCTCCCATCAAAGAATTCACCTTGCAAGCCAATACACACAATAGCCCAAACGGCGGGGTTATGTCCAAGAATATGTATTTTCATCTTATGCTTCCAACTAGCAAAATTAGTACCATCAAAGTAAGGACCTCTACGGTGATAATTTCCCTTGCTAGACACCATACTCTCCTAGGTTGTGAAACCAAGGCTATAACCACCAAAAGCTATGGAAATCAAAGCAAATGGAGACCAAAGCCCTGATACCACTTGTAGGATCGAAAGTATGTCTAGAGGGGGTGATTAGACTACTTGACCAAATAAAAACTTATCCTTTTCCCAATTTTAGTCTTTGGCAGATTTTAGCTATCTTAGCACAAGTCAAGCAATCTCAACACAATTCAAGCAATCATGCAAAGAGTATGTGAGCAGCAGAAAGTAAAGCATGAAACTTGTAACAATGTAAAGGAAAGGGTTTGGAGAATTCAAACGCAATTGGAGACACGGATGTTTTTGTCGTGGTTCCAATGAAGGAAATATGCCCTAGAGGCAATAATAAAGTTATTTATTTATTTCCTCATATCATGATAAATGTTTATTATTCATGCTAGAATTGTATTACCAGGAAACATAATACATGTGTGAATACATAGACAAACATAGTGTCACTAGTATGCCTCTACTTGACTAGCTCATAAATCAAAGATGGTTAAGTTTCCTAACCATAGACATGAGTTGTCATTTGATTAACGGGATAACATCATTAGGAGAATGATGTGACTGACTTGACCCATTCCGTTAGCTTAGCACTTGATCGTTTAGTATGTTTTTATTGCTTTCTTCATGACTTATACATGTTCCTATGACTATGAGATTATGTAACTCCTGTTTACCGGAGGAACACTTTGTGTGCTACCAAACGTCACGACGTAACTGGGTGATTATAAAGGTGCTCTACAGGTGTCTCCAAAGGTACTTGTTGAGTTGACATATTTCGAGATTGGGATTTGTCACTCCGATTGTCGGAGAGGTATCTCTGGGCCCTCTCGATAATCCACATCACTATAAGCCTTGCAAGCAATGTAGCTAATGATTTTGTTACAGAATGATGCATTACGTAACGAGTAAAGAGACTTGCCGGTAACGAGATTGAACTAGGTATTGGATACCGACGATCGAATCTCGGGCAAGTAACATACTGATGACAAAGGGAACAACGTATGTTGTTATGCAGTTTGACCGATAAAGATCTTCGTAGAATATGTAGGAGTCAATGTGAACATCCAGGTTCCGCTATTGGTTATTGACCAGAAACAGTTCTAGGTCGTGTCCACATAGTTCTCGAACCCGTAGGGTCCGCACGCTTAACGTTAGGATGACACTTATATTATGAGTTTATAGTTTTTGATGTACCGAAGGTTGTTCGGAGTCCCGGATGTGATCACGGACATGACGAGGAGTCTCGAAATGGTCGATACATAAAGATTGATATATTGGAAGCCTATATTTGGATATCGGAATCGTTCCGGGTGAAATCGGGATTTTACTGGAGTACCGGGGGGTTACCGGAACCCCCACGGGGGTTAATGGGCCTACATGGGCCCTAAGGGAGAAGAGGAGGGCAGGCCAGGGCAGGCAACGCGCCCCCTCCCCCTAGTCCGAATAGGACAAGGAAGGGGGGGGGGCGCTCCCCTTTCCTCTTTTCCCCTTCCCCCTTCCTTCTCCAACAAGGCAAGAGGGGGGAGTCCTACTCCCGGTGGGAGTAGGACTCCTCCAAGCGCACCCCTAGTTGCCGGCCGCACCTCCCCCCTCCCTCCTTTATATACGGGAGCAGGGGGCACCCCATGACACACAAGTTGATCTTTGTGATCGTTCCTTAGTCGTGTGCGGTGCCCCCCTCCACCATATTCCACCTCGGTCATATCCTAGCGGTGCTTAGGCGAAGCCCTGCATCGGTAGAACATCACCACCGTCACCACGCCATCGTGCTGACGGAACTCATCCCCGACACCCTACTGGATCGGAGTCCGGGGATCGTCATCGAGCTGAACGTGTGTTGAACTCGGAGGTGTCGTATGTTCGTACTTGGATCGGTCGGATCGTGAAGACGTACGACTACAACAACCGTGTTGTTCTAACGCTTCGCTTTCAGTCTACAAGGGTACGTGGACAACACTCTTCCCTCTCGTTGCTATGCATCACCATGATCTTGCGTGTGCGTAGGAATTTTTTTGAAATTACTATGTTCCCTGATGTCTACTACACAACCTTCTTCTTGTAGACGTTGTTGGGCCTGCAAGTGCACAGGTTTGTAGGACAGTAGCAAATTTCCCTCAAGTGGATGACCTAAGGTTTATCAATCTGTAGGAGGCGTAGGATGAAGATGGTCTCTCTCAAACAACCCTGCAACCAAATAACAAAGAGTCGCTTGTGTCCCCAACACACCCAATACAATGGTAAATTGTATAGGTGCACTAGTTCGGCGAAGAGATGGTGGTACAAGTGCAAAATAGATAGTAGATATAGGTTTTTGTAATCTGAAATAATAAAAACAGTAAGGTAACTAATGATAAAGTGAGCGTAAATGGTATTGCAATGATAGGAAACAAGGCCTAGGATTCATACTTTCACTAGTGCAAGTTCTCTCAACAATAATAACATAGATAGATCATATAACAATCCCTCAACATGCAACAAAGAGTCACTCCAAAGCCACTAATAGCGGAGAACAAACGTAGAGATTATGGTAGGGTACGAAACCACCTGAAAGTTATTCTTTCGGATCAATCTATGAAAGAGTTCGTACTAGAATAACACCTTAAGACACAAATCAACCAAAACCCTAATGTCACCTAGATATTCCATTGTCACCTCAATTATCCATGGGCATGATTATACGATATGAATCACACAATCTCAGATTCATCCAACCAACACAAAGTACTTCAAAGAGTGCCCCAAAGTTTCTATCGGAGAGTCAAGAACGTGTGCCAACCCCTATGCATAGGTTCCCAATGTCACGAAACCCGCAAGTTGATCACCAAAACATACATCAAGTGGCACATGATATCCCATTGTCACCACAGATAATCACGGCAAGACATACATCAAGTGTTCTCATAAAAGACTCAATCCGATAAGATAACTTCAAAGGGGAAACTCAATTCATCACAAGAGAGTAGAGGGGGAGAAACATCATAAGATCCAACTACAATAGCAAAGCTCGGGATACATCAAGATCGTGCCATAAATGGAACATGAGAGACAACACGAGAGAGAGAGATCAAACACATAGCTACTGGTACATACCCTCAGCCCCAAGGGTGAACTACTCCCTCCTCGTCATGGATAGCACCGGGATGATGAAGATGGCCACCGGTGATGGGATCCCCCTCCGGCAGGGCGCCGGAACGGGCTCCCGAGAGGTTTTTGGTGGCTATAGAGGCTTGCGGCGGCGGAACTCCCGATCTATCTTCTGTTCTAGAAGTTTTAGGGTACGTAGGTATATATGGGTGAAAGAAGTACGTCGGTGGACCGAAGGGGGGCCACGAGGCAGGGGGGCGTGCCCCCCACCCTCATGGGCACCTCCCTTCTTCCCTGACGTGCACTCCAAGTCCATCGCGTGGCTTTCCTTCCAAAATTAACTTCTCCAGTTGATTTCGTTCCGTTTTGACTCCGTCTGATATTCTTTTTCCTCGAAACAATGAAATAGGCATAAAACAACAAATCTGGGCTGGGCCCCCGGTTAATAGGTTAGTCCCAAAAATAATATAAAAGTGGATAATAAAGCCCAATATTGCCTAAAACAGTAGATAAAGTAGCATGGAGCAATCAAAACTTATAGATACATTGGAGACGTATCATTCCCCAACAGTGGCATCCGAGCCTAGGTTTTATGCGTTGATGTTATATGCACGAGTAGAACACAAGTGAGTTGTGGGCGAGACAAGTCATACTGCTTACCAGCATGTCATACTTTGGTTCAGCGGTATTGTTGGATGAAGCGGCCCGGACCGACATTACGCGTACGCTTACGCGAGACTGGTTTTACCGCTGTGCTTTGCACACAGGTGACTAGCGGGTGTCTGTTTCTCCAACTTTAGTTGAACCGAGTGTGGCTACGCCCGGTCCTTGCAAAGGTTAAAACAACACTAACTTGACGAACTATCGTTGTGGTTTTGATGCGTAGGTAAGAACGGTTCTTGCTCAGCCCGTAGCAGCCACGTAAAATTTGCAACAACAAAGTAGAGGACGTCTAACTTGTTTTTGCAGGGCATGTTGTGATGTGATATGGTCAAGACGTGATGCTATATTTTATTGTAAGAGATGATCATGTTTTGTAACCGAGTTATCGGCAACTGGCAGGAGCCATATGGTTGTCGTGTAATTGCTTTACTTTATCACTAAGCAGTAGCGATAGTCGTAGAAGCAATAGTTGGCGAGACGACAACGATGCTACGATGGAGATCAAGGTGTCGCATCGATGACGATGGTGATCATGATGGTGCTTCAGAGATGGAGATCACAATCAAGATGATGATGGCCATATCATATCACTTATATTGATTGCATGTGATGTTTATCTTTTATGCATCTTATCTTGCTTTGATTGACGGTAGCATTATAAGATGATCTCTCACTAAATTTCAAGATAAAAGTGTTCTCCCTGAGTATGCACCGTTGCCAAAGTTTGTCGTGCCCAGACACCACGTGATGATCGGGTGTGGTAAGCTCTACGTCCATCTACAACGGGTGCAAGCCAGTTTTGCACACGCAGAATACTCAGGTTAAACTTGATGAGCCTAGCATATGCTGATATGGCCTCGGAACACTGAGACCGAAAGGTCGAGCGTGAATCATATAGTAGATATGATCAACATAGTGATGTTCACCATTGAAAACTACTCCATTTCACGTGATGATCGGTTATGGTTTAGTTGATTTGGATCACGTGATCACTTAGATGATTAGAGAGATGTCTATCTAAGTGGGAGTTCTGAAGTAATATGATTAATTGAACTTAAATTTATCATGAACTTAGTACCTGATAGTATTTTGCTTGTCTATGTTTGTTGTAGATAGATGGCTCGTATTGTTGTTTCGTTGAATTTTAATGCGTTCCTTGAGAAAGCAAAGTTGAAAGATTATGGTAGCAATTACACGGACTGGGTCCGTAACTTGAGGATTATCCTCATTGCTACACAGAAGAATTACGTCCTGGAAGCACCGCTGGGTGCCAAACCTGCTGCAGGAGCAACACCAGATGTTGTGAACGTCTGGCAGAGCAAAGCTGATGACTACTCGATAGTTCAGTGTGCCATGCTTTACGGCTTAGAATCGGGACTTCAATGACGTTTTGAACATCATGGAGCATATGAGATGTTCTAGGAGTTGAAGTTAATATTTCAAGCAAATGCCCGGATTGAGAGATATGAAGTCTCCAATAAGTTCTATAGCTGCAAGATGGAGGAGAATAGTTCTGTCAGTGAGCATATACTCAGATTGTCTGGGTATAACAATCACTTGATTCAACTGGGAGTTAATCTTCCGGATGATAGCGTCATTGACAGAATTCTTCAATCACTGCCACCAAGCTACAAGAGCTTCGTGATGAACTATAATATGCAAGGGATGGAAAAGACAATTCCCGAGCTCTTCGCAATGCTAAAAGCTGCGGAGGTAGAAATTAAGAAGGAGCATCAAGTGTTGTTGGTCAATAAGACCACCAGTTTCAAGAAAAAGGGCAAAGGGAAAAAGAAGGGGGACTTCAAGAAGAACAACAAACAAGTTGCTGCTCAGGAGAAGAAACCCAAGTCTGGACCTAAGCCTGAGACTGAGTGCTTCTACTGCAAGCAGACTGGTCACTGGAAGCGGAACTGCCCCAAGTATTTGGCGGATAAGAAGGATGGCAAGGTGAACAAAGGTATATGTGATATACATGTTATTGATGTGTACCTTAGCAGAGCTCGCACTAGCACCTGGGTATTTGATACTGGTTCTGTTGCTAATATTTGCAACTTGAAACAGGGACTACAAATTAAGCGGACACTGGCTAAGGACGAGGTGACGATGCGCGTGGGAAATGGTTCTAAAGTCGATGTGATCGCCGTCGGCACGCTACCTCTACATCTACCTTCGGGATTAGTTTTAGACCTAAATAATTGTTATTTGGTGCCAGCGTTGAGCATGAACATTATATATGGATCTTGTTTGATGTGGGACGGTTATTCATTTAAATCTGAGAATAATGGTTGTTCTATTTATATGAGTAATATCTTTTATGGTCATGCACCTTTAAAGAGTGGTCTATTTTTGATGAATCTCGTTAGTAGTGATACACATATTCATAATGTTGAAGCCAAAAGATGCAAAGTTGATAATGATATTGCAACTTATTTGTGGCACTGCCGTTTAGGTCATATTGGTGTAAAGCGCATGAAGAAACTCCATACTAATGGACTTTTGGAATCACTTGATTATGAATCACTTGGTACTTGCGAACCATGCCTCATGGGCAAGATGACTAAAACACCATTCTCCGGTACTATGGAGAGAGCAACTGATTTGTTGGAAATCATACATACTGATGTATGTGGTCCAATGAATGTTGAGGCTCTTGGCGGATATCGTTATTTTCTCACATTCACAGATGATTTGAGCAGATATGGGTATATCTACTTAATGAAACATAAGTCTGAAACATTTGAAAAGTTCAAAGAATTTCAGAGTGAAGTTGAAAATCATCGTAACAAGAAAATAAAGTTTCTACGATCTGATCGTAGAGGAGAATATTTGAGTTACGAGTTTGGTTTACATTTGAAGCAATGCGGAATAGTTTCGCAACTCACGCCACCCGGAACACCACAACGTAATGGTGTGTCCAAACGTCGTAATCATACTTTACTAGATATGGTGCGATCTATGATGTCTCTTACCGATTTACCGCTATCGTTTTGGGGTTATGCTTTAGAGACGGCCGCATTCATGTTAAATAGGGCACCATCAAAATCCATTGAGATGACGCCTTATGAACTATGGTTTGGCAAGAAACCAAAGTTGTCGTTTCTTAAAGTTTAGGGCTGGGATGCTTATGTGAAAAAGCTTCAACCTGATAAGCTCGAACCCAAATCGGAGAAATGTGTCTTCATAGGATACCCAAAGGAAACTGTTGGGTACACCTTCTATCAGAGATCCGAAGGCAAGACATTTGTTGCAAAGAATGGATCCTTTCTAGAGAAGGAGTTTCTCTCAAAAGAAGTGAGTGGGAGGAAAGTAGAACTTGATGAGGTAACTGTACCTGCTCCTTTATTGGAAAATAGTTCATCACAGAAACCGGTTCCTGTGACGACTACACCAATAAGTGAGGAAGCTAATGATGATGATCATGAAACTTCAGAACAAGTTACCACAGAACCTCGTAGGTCAACCAGAGTAAGATCCGCACCACAGTGGTACGGTAATCCTATTTTGGAGGTCATGTTACTTGACCATGGCGAACCTACGGACTATGAGGAAGCGATGGTGAGCCCAGATTCCGCAAAATGGCTTGAAGCCATGAAATCTGAGATGGGATCCATGTATGAGAACAAAGTGTGGACTTTGGTTGACTTGCCCGATGATCGGCAAGCCATCGAGAATAAATTGATTTTTAAAGAGAAGACTGATGCTGATGGTAATGTTACTGTCTACAAAGCTCAACTTGTTGCAAAAGATCTTCGACAAGTTCAAGGGGTTGACTATGATGAGACTTTCTCACCGGTAGCGATGCTTAAGTCTATCAGAATCATGCTAGCAATTGCCGCATTTTATGATTATGAAATTTGGCAAATGGATGTCAAAACTGCATTCCTGAATGGATTTCTGGAAGAAGAGTTGTATATGATGCAGCGGAAGGTTTTGTCGATCCAAAAGGTGCTAACAAAGTATGCAAGCTCCAGCGATCCATCTATGGACTGGTGCAGGCATCTCGGAGTTGGAATAAACGCTTTGATAGTGTGATTAAAGCATACGGTTTTATACAGACTTTTGGAGAAGCCTGTATCTACAAGAAAGTGAGTGGGAGCTCTGTAGCATTTTTGATATTATATGTAGATGACATATTGTTAATTGGAAATGATATAGAATTTCTGGATAGCATAAAGGGATACTTGAATAAAAGTTTTTTGATGAAAGACCTCGGTGAAGCTGCTTACATATTGGGCATCAAGATCTATAGAGATAGATCAAGACGCTTGATTGGACTTTCACAAAGCACATACCTTGATAAAGTTTTGAAAAAGTTCAAAATGGATCAGACAAAGAAAGCATTCTTGCCTATATTACAAGGTGTGAAGTTGAGTCAGACTCAATGCCCGACCACTACAGAAGATAGAGAGAAAATGAAAGATGTTCCGTATGCTTCAGCCATAGGCTCTATCATGTATGCAATGCTATGTACCAGACCTGATGTGTGCCTTGCTATTAGTTTAGCAGGGAGGTACCAAAGTAATCCAGGAGTGGATCACTGGACAGCGGTCAAGAACATCCTGAAATACCTAAAAAGGACAAAGGATATGTTTCTCATTTATGGAGGTGACAAAGAGCTAGTTGTAAATGGTTACGTCGATGCAAGCTTTGACACTAATCCGGACAATTCTAAATCGGAAACCGGATATGTGTTTTTATTAAACGGTGGAGCTATAAGTTGGTACAGTTCTAAACAAAGCGTCGTGGCGGGATCTACATGCGAAGCGGAGTACATAGCTGCTTCGGAAGCAACAAATGAAGGAGTCTGGATGAAGGAGTTCATTTCCGATCTAGGTGTCATACCTAGTGCATCGGGACCAATGAAGATCTTCTGTGACAATACTGGTGCAATTGCCTTGGCAAAGGAATCCAGATTTCACAAGAGGACCAAGCACATCAAGAGACGCTTCAATTCTATCTGGGACCAAGTCCAGGTGGGAGACATAGAGATTTGCAAGATACATACGGATCTGAATGTTGCAGACCTGTTGACTAAGCCTCTTCCACGAGCAAAACCTGATCAACACCAAGACTCCATGGGTGTTAGAATCATTACTGTGTAATCTAGATTATTGACTCTAGTGCAAGTGGGAGACTGAAGGAAATATGCCATAGAGGCAATAATAAAGTTATTATTTATTTCGTCATATCATGATAAATGTTTATTATTCATGCTAGAATTGTATTACCCGGAAACATAATACATGTGTGAATACATAGACAAACATAGTGTCACTAGTATGCCTCTACTTGACTAGCTCGTAAATCAAATATGGTTAAGTTTCCTAACCATAGACATGAGTTGTCATTTGATTAACGGGATCACATCATTAGGAGAATGATGTGATTGACTTGACCCATTCCGTTAGCTTAGCACTTGATCGTTTAGTATGTTGCTATTGCTTTCTTCATGACTTATACATGTTCCTGTGACTATGAGATTATGTAACTCCCATTTACCGGAGGAACACTTTGTGTGCTACCAAACATCACAACGTAACTGGGTGATTATTAAGGTGCTCTACAGGTGTCTCCAAAGGTACTTGTTGAGTTGATGTATTTCGAGATTAGGATTTGTCACTCCGATTGTCGGAGAGGTATCTCTGGGCCCTCTCGTTAATGCTCATCACTATAAGACTTGCAAGAAATGTAGCTAATGAGTTAGTTACAGAATGATGCATTACGTAACGAGTAAAGAGACTTGCATGTAACGAGATTGAACTAGGTATTGGATACCGACGATCGAATCTCGGGCAAGTAACATACCGATGACAAAGGGAACAATGTATGTTGTTATGCGGTTTGACCGATAAAGATCTTCATAGAATATGTAGGAGTCAATATGAACATCCAGGTTCCGCTATTGGTTATTGACCGGAAACAGTTCTAGGTCATCTCTACATAGTTCTCGAACCCATAGGGTCCGCACGCTTAACGTTACGATGATAGTTATATTATGAGTTTATAGTTTTTGATGTACCGAAGGTTGTTCGGAGTCCCGGATGTGATCACGGACATGACGAGGAGTCTTGAAATGGTCGAGACATAAATATTGATATATTGGAAGCCTATATTTGGATATCGGAATCGTTCCGGGTGAAATCAGGATTTTACCGGAGTACCGGGGGGTTACCAGAACCCCCCCCCCCCCCCGGGGGGTTAATGGGCCTACATGGGCCCTAAGGGAGAAGAGGAGGGTAGGCCAGGGGAGGCCGCGCGCCCCCTCCCCCCTAGTCCGAATAGGACAAGGAAGGGGGGCGGAGCCCCCTTTCCTCTTTCCACCTTCCCCCTTCCTTTTCCAACAAGGCAAGAGGGGGGAGTCCTACTCCCGGAGGGAGTAGGACTCCTCCAAGCGCACCCCTAGGGGCCGGCCGCACCTCCCCCCTCCCTCCTTTATATACGAGGGCAGGGGGGCACCCCATGACACACAAGTTGATCTTCATGATCGTTCCTTAGCCGTGTGCGGTGCCCCCCTCCACCATATTCCACCGCGGTCATATCATAGCGGTGCTTAGGCGAAGCCCTGCGTCGGTAGAACATCATCACCGTCACCACGCTGTCGTGCTGACGGAACTCATCCCCGACACCCTGCTGGATCGGAGTCCGGGGATCGTCATCGAGCTGAACGTGTGCTGAACTCGAAGGTGCCGTACGTTCGGTACTTGGATCGGTCGGATCGTGAAGACGTACGACTACATCAACCGCATTGTTCTAACGCTTACGCTTTCGGTCTACGAGGGTACGTGGACAACACTCTCCCCTCTCGTTGCTATGCATCACCATTATCTTGTGTGTGCGTAGGAATTTTTTTGAAATTACTACGTTCCCCAACATTCGATAGGTGGTGCTATCGTACATCCACGTTGATGGAGACTTCAACCCACGGAGGGTAACGGTTGCGCGAGTCCACGGAGGGCTCCACCCACGAAGGGTCCACGAAGAAGCAACCTTGTCTATCCCACCATGGCCGCCGCCCACGAAGGACTTGCCTCACTAGCGGTAGATCTTCACAAAGTAGGCGATCTCCTTGCCCTTACAAACTCCTTGGTTCAACTCCACAATCTTGTCAGAGGCTCCCAAGTGACACCTAGCCAATCTAGGAGACACCACTCTCCAAGAAGTAACAAATGGTCAGGTAAACTCGGTGGGACCGGTTCGCTCATTTCAGTGGGACCGAAACGTTACGAAAAGGAAACAGGGAGTTTACATTGCAATCTCGGTGGGACCGATCGCTCATCTCGGCGGTACCGAAACGTTACGAAGGGAAACAAAGAGATTACAATCCCATCTCGGTGAGACCGAGATCCCTATCGGTGAGACCGATTTGCCTAGGGTTTGTGGCAGTGGCTATGACATCTGAACTCAGTGGCGCCGGATAGAAAGAATTGGTGGGGCTGAGTTTGACTTTTGGTTTAGGTCATATGTGGATGTGGAAAAGTAGTTGAGGGTTTTGGAGCATATCACTAAGCACTATGGAGCAAGAACCTCTTTAAGCAACACCTCGTCCCTCCTTGATAGTATTGGCTTTTCCTATAGACTCAATGTGATCTTGGATCACTGAAATATAAAATGTAGAGTCTTGAGCTTTGAGATTGAGCCATTCCTTTTCTCCTTAGCATTTTGAGGGGTCCAATTTTCTCATCCATGCCATGCCATTCATTGAGCTTTTCTTGAAATATTTATCTTGGAATAATGTTAGCTCAATGAGCTATATGTTTTTAGGAATTACCAAAACCACCTAGGGATAGTTGCACTTTCAAGAACCAAGGTATGAATCCAGTAGGAGAAATATGCAAGTCCCCAATATATGCACCTACACAAACAATTAAACACTTGCACCCAACGTGAAAAAGTGGTTGTCAATCCCTTCACGGTCACTTGCAAAGGTGAGATCTGATAGAGATAATTATAAAAGATTACTAAAACGTAAAAGCAAATAAATTGCATCAATGTATTTTTGGTATATAGATCTGAAAATATATGAAGGAAAATAGACCCGAGGGCCATAGGTTTCACTAGAGGCTTCTCTCTTGAAGGCAAATAATACGGTGGGTGAACAAATTACTGTCGAGCAATTGATAGAAAAGCGAGAAGTTATGACGATATCCAAGGCAATGATTATGAATATAGGCATCATGTCCGTGTCAAGTAGACCGACTCATGCCTGCATCTACTACTATTACTCCACACATCCACCGCTATCCAGCATGCATCTAGAGTATTAAGTTCATAAAGAATGGAGTAACGCCTTAAGTAAGATGACGTGATGTAGATGAAGGAAATATGCCCTAGAGGCAATAATAAAGTTATTATTTATTTCCTTATTTCATGGTAAATGTTTATTATTCATGCTAGAATTGTATTAACCGGAAACATAATACATGTGTGAATACATAGACAAACAGAGTGTCACTAGTATGCCTCTACTTGACTAGCTCGTTAATCAAAGATGGTTATGTTTCCTAACCATAGACAAAGAAGTTGTTATTTGATTAACAAGGTCACATCATTAGTTGAATGATCTGATTGACATGACCCATTCCATTAGCTTAGCACCCGATCGCTTAGTATGTTGCTATTGCTTCCTTCATGACTTATACATGTTCCTATGACTATGAGATTATGCAACTCCCGTTTGCCGGAGGAACACTTTGGGTGCTACCAAACGTCACAACGTAACTGGGTGATTATAAAGGAGCATTACAGGTGTCTCCAAAGGTAGATATTGGGTTGGCGTATTTCGAGATTAGGATTTGTCACTCCCATTGTCGGAGAGGTATCTCTGGGCCCTCTCGGTAATGCACGTCACATAAGCCTTGCAAGAATTGCAACTAATGAGTTAGTTGCGAGATGATGTATTACGGAACGAGTAAAGAGACTTGCCGGTAACGAGATTGAACTAGGTATTGGATACCGACGATCGAATCTCGGGCAAGTAACATACCGATGACAAAGGGAACAACGTATGTTGTTATGCGGTCTGACCAATAAAGATCTTCGTAGAATATGTAGGAGCCAATATGGGCATCCAGGTCCCGCTATTGGTTATTGACCGGAGACGTGTCTCGGTCATGTCTACATTGTTCTCGAACCGTAGGGTCCGCACGCTTAAGGTTTCGATGACAGTTATATTATGAGTTTATGAGTTTTGATGTACCGAAGGAGTTCTGAGTCCCGGATGAGATCGGGGACATGACGAGGAGTCTCGAAATGGTCGAGACGTAAAGTTCGATATATTGGACGACTATATTCGGAGTTCGGAAAGGTTCCGAGTCATTCGGGTATTTATCGGAGTACCGAAGAGTTACGGGAATTCGCCGGGGAGAAGTATTGGGCCTTATTGGGCCCTGCGGGAAAGAGAGAGGGGCTGCCTAGGGCAGGCTGCGCGCCCCCCCATGGCCTAGTCCGAATTGGGCTAGGGGGAGGGGCCGCACCCCCTCCTTCCTTCCCTTCTCTCTTCCCCTTCCTAGTCTCCTACTCCTAATACATGGAAGGACTCCTAGTTGGACTAGGAAAAGGGGAATCCTACTCCCGGTGGGAGTAGGACTCCCCAGGGCGCGCCATAGTAGAGGGCCGGCCCTCCCCTCCTCCACTCCTTTATATACGGGGGCAGGGGGCACCCCATGGACACACAAGTTGATCCTCGTGATCGTTCCTTAGCCGTGTGCGGTGCCCCCCTCCACCATATTCCACCTCGGTCATATTGTTGCAGTGCTTAGGCGAAGCCCTGCAACAGTAGAACATCAAGATCGTCACCACGCTGTCGTGCTGACAGAACTCCTCCCCGAAGCTTTGCTGGATTGGAGCCCGGGGATCGTCATCGAGCTGTACGTGTGCTAAGAACTCGGAGGTGTCGGAGTAACGGTGCTTGGATCGGTTGGATCGGGAAGAAGACGTACGACTACTTCCTCTATGTTGTGTCAACGCTTCCGTTGTGATCTACAAGGGTACGTAGATCATACTCTCCCCTCGTTGCTATGCATCACCATGATCTTGCGTGTGCGTAGGAAAATTTTTGAAATTACTATGTTTCCCAATAGTAGAGGGATAACTCAAGCAATGTGATGAAAACCCCATATTTTTACCCTTGATGGCAACAATACAATACGTGTCTCGCTACCCCTACTTCGTCACTGGGTGAAATCATGCAAGATTGAACCCAAAACTAAGCACTTCTCCCATTGCAAGAAAAACCAATCTAGCTGGCCAAACCAAACCAATAATTCGAAGAGAAATACAAAGATATTAAATCATGCATATAAGAATTCAGAGAATATTCAAATAATATTCATAGATAAGCTGATCATAAATCCACAATTCATCGATCTCGACAAACACACCGCAAAAGATGATTACATCGAATAGATCTCCAAGAACATCGAGGAGAACATGATATTGAGAATCAAAAGAGAGAAGAAGCCATCTAGCTACTAGCTATGGACCCGTAGGTCTGTGATAAACTACCCACGCTTCATCGGAAGGGCAATAGGGTTGATGTAGATGCCCTCCGTGATCAAATCCCCCTCTAGCAAGATGCCGGAAAAGTCCCCAAGATGGGATCTCATGGGAACAGAAGGTTACGACGGCGGAAACGTATTCTGGTGGATGCTTCTGGTGGTTTGGGAATATTTGGGAATTTATAGGCCAAAGAATAGGGTTAGAGGAGCTCTGAGGGACCCACAAGGCAGGGGGTGCGCCCCCCCTAGGGCGCGCCCTGCACTCTTGCCGTTGCCTCGGGACTCTTCTGACTTGGTTTCCAGGTCCTACGTGTGTCTTCTGGTCCAAGAAAAATCATCGTAAAGTTTCATTTTGTTTGGACTCCGTTTGATATTCCTTTTCTGCGAAACTCAAAAACAAGGAAAAAAATTAGAAACTGACATTGGGCTCTAGGTTAATAAGTTAGTCCCAAAAATAATATAAAATAGCATAGTAATGCATATAAAACATCCAAAACTAATAATATAATAGAATGGAACAATAAAAAATTATAGATACGTTGGAGACGTATCATGGTGCAAACTGGAACTGAAGCTGCTGCGGTTGATTTGCAAACTGAGCCTATATTGGAAGTTCTGTTACAAATTGAAGCTGATGTTGTTGATGTTGTGCAAACTAAGCCTCATTTAGATGTTGTGGTGCCAACTAAAGCTGTCCTAGATGGTCCAGTGAAGAAAACCAAGAGCTTGAGTGAACTGGGTGTCATACCCGTCATATGATCAACAAGTGGCAAGAAGAAGAAGAAGAAATCGAGTGGTAAGAAGAGTAGAAGTGAAATATTGTTCTTGTCTAAATAAAAAAACTTGCCTGGATTTGTGTAAAAAACTTGCCTGAATTTGTGTAATGCTATTTTTACTTTCATGAATATTTTTGTAACATTATTCAAATTCTGACCGAATTTCAAATTTGAGCCAAATTCAAATTTGAAGCTGTTTAGTATGGGTCATGATGTTACAATGCTTTCTCAATTAATATGCATGTTAGGTGATCAATCCGAGGACTTTTTGTTGAATGAAACACTAGTCATGAAAAAATGTACTCCAAATGAGCTCCAAAGCTACGATAAACACCCCATTTGTAAGCAAGTTTTTTTCCAACCTTCTCTAAATGAGCCAAGAATCAAAAGTTGACTTCTAGTGTGAAAATATAGGGTCCATGCCCAATATGGGATCGTTTGGATAAACTATGACATGCTTAACCCTAGTCCCTAACATGAATCCCGCGCAACCTTGTTCGTGATAGCTAGGTTTTGTGAAGGGTTTTTCATGAAAATACCCGTAGACTAGGTTTCTTATTTTTTTCCAGCAACCTAGTAACATAAAAGAATGATGGGTGCAAATTTCATATTTTTCTAATTCTTTTGAATTAGTTATGGTCAACCCCAGCCCTTGAAATATCTCAAAACCCTCTCAAAACCCCCCATAACCCCTTCAAAATCCCTCAAACCCTAGCCAAAACCCCGCATCCTTCTAGGTCGTTGGATATCTAAAGTGGACAGTGTGTATAGGCGCTAGGGCAACGTCAGCGATCCGCGTGAGGCGCTCTGATTGGCCGTATTCAAGAACGATGGATCACCCCCCAACCATTCCTGACCGTTGGGTCACTACACGTCGAACGGTGTGGATTAGCATGCGGTGCTACGTCAGTGATCCGCATGGCAGTAGCTCTGCACTGATTGGCTGGATTTGGAAATGTCTGGTTTCATTTTTTGCGCTTTGTTTGTTCTGCGCTGGAGCGTGGGCTGCCATGCATGCGCGCCGTTGGGCTGTGGTAAAGAAACCCACGCATTGGACCGTTGGACCTAGTGTTGTCCATCGTTGTTCGCTGCCCCAAGACGTGAGCCTACGTCGCATGCACACTTCAGCCAACGTTGCATGTGTGCACAGACGTGAACGAGCATGTGCCGAGGACCCGTCAACGCCCGACCCGACCGACAGCACACACTGCAGCGCTGAAATGTCACATTATGGCTATTGATTCAGACTACGGTTTCCCATGCGTGTAGACTCTAGATGCCGCGGTGGGTGGGAAAATTTGTTCACATTCGAGCCCATCACTGCCACAGTGAAATAACACATCGCACTATGGCTATTTAAGCCACCTATCATCTTCCTCTTCCTCTCACAACCTTCATCCATCTCCCATCCTCTCCCATCTGCATCCTCCCTTCTTCTTCTTCACCACAAACAACCCCAAGGACTAGCTCGCGCAGCCATGCAGTACACCGGGCCAACCTATCGCTTGCCCCCCACTGTGCCAGAGATGCTCTACCCCTCCAAGGTGTACGTCGAGAACAACCCCCGTGTGCGGGCGATGTGAAGGTGGAGGGGCGCAAGGGAGTTCACCGACTTCTTGCCTGGGCCCGGCTATCGCCACCTCCCGCGGGGATCTCCAAGGATGTACCGAGTCGAGGAGGTCATCCACAACAGGGTTGTGGTTGCTATCCTTGCCAACTTCACCAACCCCTTCAACGCGTTCTACCTCCTCAGCTGTGTGTTCTAGTGTGGCTGCCAGTTCATCGCTTTCACCACCCACACATTTTCACGGACTACACCAACATCTTCCCCACCACGGTGCGCATGCACACTCTACTGTACCCCATCAACAACACCCTGGAGGAGTAGTGAAGGGCGCCCGGAGGAGGAGCGAGGTGGAGGAGGAGCGATGAGGAGCAAGGTGGAGAAAGCGGTGGCCAGGGTTTAGATCTACCCATCTATCTATCTATCTTTTTTAGCTAAATCTATCTATCTGTATTTGTATTCTGTTATTTAAGTTGTAAGCGTACTATATGTCTCGTGACGTGGGCTTGGTTGGCCCGAACTATCTATATTTATTAAGTTCTTGCTACTATATTTGAACCTTTTTTTAAGTTGTTGTTTGCTTTTTGATAGAGCTACCTGCTTTGTTCATGCAATATTGTGCTACTATTTGGACATGGTGTTTTGGCTTGCAGGTCTAGATACACCCATTATAAAAAAATTAAATGCATTTCAAAACGGCAAAAAAAGGCATTTTCTGTGGACAGTGTAAAAAAGACAAAAAATGACTCGTGAATAGTCATTTTATAGCAATGAAAATTCTCTTTTTTACACAAGCCACAAAAAGTTTCTTTTTAGTGTTTTTTTTGCAAACAATACTCTCTATTTGAAACTTTTTTTTGCAAACAATACACTATATTTACACAAGCCACAAAGAATCAACATATGGAGCCACCTAGTTCATGCAGCCGAAAGAATAAAAAAATATTGTGCAATATTTCTTATCGTAGCAAAATGGGTGCAGAAGCTGTTTAGTTTTTTTAGAATAGAAGTTTTTTAGTATGTGGGCTTGTTTTTATTTTGAGCCCAAAGTATGTGGGCTTGTATTTTACTTTGGGCCCAATATCTTGTTTTTTCTCTAAGGAATGGCATCTAGTCTAGTTGTAGGATTAGATTCTCTCTGGGCCTTTCTCACACTAATATCCACACCACGGCCCAACAACCGCAGAAATGATTCTTAAAGAAAACTGAAGAACTCTGCATGACTGTTCTGCACTCTGTCGAACTAAAATTGCAGAGAGAAATTCATTTGAATTGCTGCCTCCTTTGATTCATAAGGGAAAGCCAAAGAGGAAATCATCCTTGGAATTAAGCTTACATGACATTGCACACATACAAGCTAACTGAAATACAAATAATAGTTTCTAATGACTAATGATCAGCAAGTAATCAAATTCCAAAGAAATTGTACAGAATAAAATCCTGCGGCCAGTAGATTTGCCTACTACTTCAGATCAACAAACTGCCTCAGGTTATTGCTCACCTTCTTCAATTCCACCTTCAGTTCTGCATCCCCAACCATCGGAGCTACACTGTCCGAGCCAAATTTCTCCACTGCCGATGGCAGATCGAGCTCTTGGGTTGTGCCCTGCCTCAAATCAGTTGAGCCCTCCAGTTGAAGCCTCTTAATGTATTTATCCTGCCACTCAAAATGCTTGCATTTCTTCAGATTCTGAAAATGAAAGCGAAACTCTAAATCCCAAATCTGAGGAAAAAACAACAAATCTAGTGGCAGAAATCAAAGAAAAAAGTTGCAAGAGAACATAGATCAAACACTGCCCGCCTCTACTTTGCTCTCGCATTTCACAAATTCGCGCCCATAGTTTCCATTGTCCTCCGACTTGGTTGTCAAACGCTTCAATGGCACGATGCATGGGCAGTCCGGGCACCTGGTCATCGACACTACCGCGGCCATGAGGGGCGAGAGGCTGAACTGGACATCGACATCTCTTGTCTCTCGCCGGCCGCCAGCGTTGGCATGCTTCGTCACTGGAGAAGAAGAAGAATGGGGGGGGGGGAGGGAACTGGAGGCAATGGGGGCGGCTAGCTGGCACGGAAGCGACGATGGCTCGGGGTCATGCGATATGTGTGGGTCCTGCAGTTAGTGGATAAGTTGTGGTTCCAGCGCTGACGTGGATAAGTTATGTGTCCCGCGGTCAGTGGACAAGTTGATCGGCCTAGCGCTGACGTGGATAAGTTGTGGGTCCCACTGACTCTCATAATCCAAATGGATAACGATATGTCTTGTGCTTAAGGCCTGTGTCGCGTGCCGGCTATTATTGCCATGTAAAACGTTGCACCCGACCTATTTTCATCAACTACGTTGCATCCTTTCCAATTCACGTCAAAAACATCGCACATGAGCTATTCACCCCATGAAAATAGGAGTTTTAATTTTGAGGCTCATAGTATAGCAAGTATGCTTGTAATCTAGCTTTAGGCCGTCATTTGTGGTTGGGTACTCCCCCTGACCAAGTTCTTGTACCCTTAAACTTAGATCAACAAAGGTTACGAGAATTCTCTAAAAAAGACCTGGACCAACGTGCGTTTGTCCATCACAAGTTTCCACCGAAATGTCTCGTCTGTGGTCCTATTCATTCGCCACCACCTTTCTAGCCCATGGTTCTTTGATTAATGCCGAGAACGCTTCTATCTTGTTCGGGAAATTAAATTATTATCGATATTGATGTATGATAATTTCTCAGTGGGTTCATAATTGTTGAATGCTTGTGATACTTGGTGGAGTTTGTTACTAAATGTGTCGTTGTTTGGCAGATCAACATATAGGGAACGACAACCTTGGTATTCTGTCCCCGCAAAAACAAAAAACACTTCTTCTTCGGTACAACCCCCTAAATACAACAACGGCTGAGATCGCTCCGTACCCCTTCGTTAAAAAGGGTAGGATCGTCCCATCACATAAAAAGCCGCCGCCCGCGTGACGGGGCTGTACCGCCTGCGCGACGGGGCTGTACCCGCGTCATGTCCTGTACGTCGCCTGCCCTTACACACGGCCGTTCGCGTACGTACGACGACGACAAGTCGTGGTCAAAGAAAAAAAGTAAAAAAAAGACGACGCGACCTGTGGAGCGACGGTTGCATGGCATTGTGGTGTCGGTCAGAGAAAAAAAGAAAAAAAAGACGACGCGATGTGTGGACGGACGGTTGCGTGCCGTCGCGGCGTCGGTCAAGGGGCAGTTCCCGAGGCGGCGGCCGCCCCCGATGCGCCATTAATGCCGGCATTAAGCCAGTGCGTCGGTCACCTACCGTCTGCCTCCCCCACCCACCGACGCCCATCCTTAAACACTCCACTCCCCTCCCGTCTGCCTCCCCCACCCCACTCACATCACCCACCGACGCCCTCCACCAACGACGCGCCCTCACTACACCGAAGGTGCGCTCGCTTCCCGGTGGCATCCATGGCGTCCGGCGGCAGTGGCGGCTCTTGCCCAACGAGCCTGAGCACGCCGGAGACCGACGAGCTCATCCGGCTCGGGCTGATGGTGCCGCCGTGCTGCCGTCTGCCGCATGCCTTCCGCATGACTGCCGAAGGGTACCCGACAAGGGGGCCTGGGGCGACGCCGGATGAGCACCGCCGGCACGAGGGCGACCGCTGAAATATTGTCGGCCGCGCTAGGTTCTGGAAGGGAAAGGACTACTCGAAGGTCATCGTGCAGGCTCGTAGGGAGTCGCGGACGGGCAGCTCGTCGTTTGCCCTGGGCGGCTCGTCGTCTGCCCCGCGCCGGCCCCGTCGTCCCCCTCAGGCGGCCACGCCGTCTACAAGCTCTTCCCGCAGTCCGATACCCACCCTCGCCGGGCCCGCCTCCCCTCCCGCCGTCGAGATCCCGCCGGAACAGTTCGCGCTGCGCGAGGACGGCGCCCCCGATGACTGCCCCGGCTACCTCATCGCCCTACGGGCGTTGCAACTCGCAAGCAGAAGCGGCGGCGGTAGTGGCCAGAGAGGCCACCAAGCTGCAGGCCGCACTCGACGCTGCGGCGGCTATGGCGGCGGCAGCAGAGGACGATGTGCTGCAGGCCGCACTGGATGCGGCAGCGGGCATCGGTGCGGTGCAGGCGCAGGCGGCTCAGGTGGAGGATGACGCCGGCGACTGGGACGACGGCGGCAAGAGCAGCGACGACGACGACGGTGACGGGGTGTGGGCAAGACCATGGACCTTGCCGCCTTCGACGACGAGTAGATTACGTTTAGATTAGGTCCTGTTATGTTTAATTAATTTCGATTAGCTCCTATTTAATTAAGTTTCTTTATTTTCCAATGCAAAATGAACCGTTTATCGTAAGCTTTAATGAACTACGTTATGTTCGAATGAAATTTAGATGAAAATTATTATGAAATATTGTGGAAAAGTTTTTGAATTTTGAATCATTTTATAAAATAAAAGTTAACTAAAAGAAATTAAAATTTAAAAGTTTACCGGGAAAATTGAAAGAAGAATGAAAATGATATAAAATAAAAGAAGAGAGGAAGAAAGGAAGAGGAAAAAAATGAAACTAGAAGAGGGAATTCGTAATTATTTATAAAGGGTTAGTATGAAATATTTTTGATTAATAACAGTGTTTTGGGACTATCGACGCCAAAAATCGTAGAAAATGCAAACAGTCCCAAAATGCACTGAAAATTGGCAAGCATGATTCTCATGTAGATACAATGCGATACAAAAAATTTGGACGTGTTTGAAGGGTACAAGAAAAAAATGGTGTGCCGGACACACCCTTCCACACCGAAAGCACCGCCTTCCACACCAAGTATGTGGGTGGTTTCATGGAATGCATCCAACTTTTGCAGCGCGTGTGGGGCCCCACCCGGGTACCCCACGCCAAAAATGAACGAAATTCGACAACGAACGCACATTACTTCACGTCCGGGCAATATTTTAGGGGTTTTCGGCCCGGAAAATCATAGAAAATCGTAGAGCCTCGAAACGCGACAAAATTTGGCGTGCATGTCCTGCATGGTCACTGTAGCACGTGGAAAAAAAGAACCGGTTTGGCGGATGCGAAGGAGAGACGTACAACCGAGGGTCCCCTCCGCCCATACCGAAAGCACCGCCTTCCACACCAAGTACCTGGGTGGTTTTACGGAATGCATCCAACTTTTGGCAGCGCGTGTGGGGCCCTGCCCGGGTACCCCACACCAAAAATGAACGAAATCCGACAACGAATGCACGCTGCGTTACGTCTGGGCAGTATTTTAGGGTTTTTTGGCCCGGAAAATCATAGAAAATCCGTAGAGCCTCGAAACGCGATAAAATTTGGCATGCGTGCCCTGCATGGTCACTGTAGCACATGGAAAAAGGGACATTTACATCTGTGCGCCTAACTCGAACCCACTACTCATATTTGCCCCTAATTTTGAAGCATGCTCAAATTTGCCCCTCCGCCGTTAAGTCCCTACTCAGAAATGCCCTTCGGTACAGTACTGTAGCACTTTCCATCCAATACCGTAGCACTTTCCGTCTGCTACAGTACACATGGGCCTTTGACGGTCAAAGGCCTCTGACTGGACGGAAGGGCATTTCTGGGTAGTGACTTAATGACAGAGGGGCAAATTTGAGCATGCTTTGAAATTAGGGGCAAATCTGTGTAGGTGGTTCGTGTTAGGGGCAGAAATGCAAATGGCCCAAAAAAATGAGCCAGTTTGGTGGATACGAAGGAGAGACGTACGACCGAGGGTCCCCTCCGCCCATACCGAATGTACCGCCATACACAGCAACTACCTGGGTGGTTTCACGGAATGCACCCAACTTTTGGAAGCGCGTGTGGGGCCCCGGCCGGGTACCCCATGCCAAAAATGAACGAAATCCGACAATGAACGCATGTTGCGTCACGTTCGAGCAGTATTTTAGGGGTTTTCGGCCCGAAAAATCATAGAAAATCTGTAGAGCCTCGAAACGCGACAAAATTTGGCGTGCGTGTCTTGCATGGTCACTGTAGCACGTGGCAAAAGTGAGCCAGTTTGGCGGATGCGAAGGAGAGACGTACGAACGAGGGTCCCCTCCACCCATACCGAAAGCACTGCCTTCCACACCAAGTACCTAGGTGATTTCATGGAATGCACCCAACTTTTGGCAGTGAGTGTGGGGCCCCGCCCGGGTACCCCACGCTAAAAATGAATGAAATCCGACAACGAACGCATGTTGCGTCACGTCCGGGCAGCATTTTAGGGGTTTTCGGCCCGGAAAATCATAGAAAACCCGTAGAGCCTCGAAACGCGACAAAATTTGGCATGCGTGTCCTGCATGGTCACTGTAGCACGTGAAAAAAATGAGCCAGTTTGGCAGATGCGAAGGAGAGACGTACGACTGAGGGTCCCCTCCGCCCATACCGAAAGCACCGCCTTCCACACCAAGTACCTAAGTGGTTTCACGTAATGCATCCAACTTTTGGCAACACGTGTGGGGCCCTGCCCGGGTACCCCACGCAAAAAATGAACGAAACCCGAGAACGAACACACGTTGCGTCACGTTCGGGCAGTATTTTAGGGGTTTTCGGCCCGAAAAATCATAGAAAATCCATAGAGCCTCGAAACACGATAAAATTTGGCATGCGTGCCCTGCATGGTCACTGTAGCACGTGGAAAAAATGAGCCAGTTTGGCGGATGCGAAGGAGAGACGTACGACCGAGGGTCCCCTTTGCCCATACCGAAACCACCGCCTTCCACACCAAGTACCTGGGTGGTTTCACGAAATGCACCCAACTTTTGGCAGCGCATGTGGGGCCCCGCCCGGGTACCCCACGCCAAAAATGAACGAAATCTGACAAAGAACGCACGTTGCGTCACGTCCAGGTAGTATTTTAGGGATTTTCGGCCCAGAAAATCATAGAAAATCCATAGAGCCTCGAAACGCGACAAAATTTGGCGTGCGTGTCCTGCATGGTCACTATAGCACGTGGAAAAAAATGAGCAGGTTTGGTGGATGCGAAGGAGAGACGTACGACCGAGGGAAATGTATGTGACATGTAAAAGATTGTTCACACAATTGAAAACAAAAAAATTTCAAGCAATCTTAAAACAATCATTACACGTAAAAAAATGAGCATACACTAACACAAGGGGGAATACAAAAATCATGAATTTGACAAAAACGAAAAAAAAGGTTCGTTGGAGACATACGCTTATTAAAACTGGATTACAAAAATATATAAATAAGTCAACGACGTCGACCGGAGTTGGACTAAAGCACGACCGACGGTTATATCACGTCACGTGTATTGATTGGAAACTAATTGCCGCGGGTCCGACGCCAGAAATATCTCCACGAGACATCGCTATCTGAGGGAATATTCCCGACAATCACGGACCTCGGTGCCCAATCACGTCGTGCATGCACTTTTGCCTCCTATGTGCCGACGACGCGCCCGATCTGACCCTTGAAGCCGCGTCGGCTGCCGCCGCCCACACTGGTCATCCCCCCCCCCCCCCCCCGACAGCATCGCCCACCGTAAGCATCCGCCGTCACCCACACTGGTCGCCGTCAGCGCCCGCCGTCAGCCGGAGTGGTGACCATCGCCCGCTGAAGACCCACAAGTGTAGGGGATCTATCGTAGTCCTTTCGATAAGTAATAGTGTCGAACCCAATGAGGAGCATAAGGAAATGATAGGTGGTTTTCAGTAAGGTTTTCTCTGCAAGCACTGAAATTATAGGTAACAGATAGTTTTGTGATAAGATAAATAGTAACGAGTAACAAGTAAATAAAGTAAATAAAGTGCAGCAAGGTGGCCCAATCCTTTTTGTAGCAAAGGATAAGCCTGGACAATTTCTAATAATGAGAAAGGAGCTCCCGAGGACACATGGGAATTATCATCAAGCTAGTTTTCATCACGTTCATATGATTCGCGTTCAGTACTTTGATAATTTAATATGTGGGTGGACCGGTGCTTGGGTACTGCCCTTACTTGGACAAGCATCCCACTTATGATTAACCCCTATTGCGAGCGTGCGCAACTATAAAAGAAGTATTAAGGTAAACCTAACCACAGCATTAAACATATGGATCCAAATCTGAACATATGATCTTCCACCAAGTAAACCAATTAGCATCAACTACAAGGAGTAATCAACACTACTAGCAACCCACAGGTACCAATTCGTGGTTTTGATACAAGATTGGATACAAGAGATGAACTAGGGTTTTGAGAGGAGATGGTGCTGGTGAAGATGTTGATGGAGATTGACCCCCTCCCGATGAGAGGATCGTTGGTGATGACGTTGGTGATGATTTCCCCCTCCCGGAGGGAAGTGTCCCCGGCAGAACAGCTCCGCCAGAGCCCTAGATTGGTTCCGCCAAGGTTCCGCCTCATGGCGGTGGAGTTTCGTCCCGTAAGCTTGCCCACGATTTTTTCCAGGGTAAAAGCTCTCATATAGCAGAAGATGGACACCGGAGGCCCACCAGGGGGCCCAGGAGACAGGGGGGTGCGCCCCCCCACCCTCCTGGCCAGGGTGTGGGCCCCATGATGTATTTCTTTCGCTCAATAATTCTTATTAATTCCAAAAACATGTTTCGTGGAGTTTCAGGATTTTTGGAGCAGTGCAAAATAGGTTTCCAATGTTTGCTCCTTTTCCAGCCAGAATTCCAGCTGTCGGCATTCCCTCTCTTCATGGTAAACCTTGTAAAATAAGAGAGAATAGCCATAAGTATTGAGATATAATGTGTAATAACAGCCCATAATGCAATAAATATTGATATAAAAGCATGATGCAAAATGGACGTATCAACTCCCCCAAGCTTAGACCTCGCTTGTCCTCAAGCGGAAGCCAAAATCGAAAAATATGTCCACATGTTTAGAGATAGAGGTGTCGATAAAAATAAAATATGGACATGAGGGCATCATGATCATTATTATAACAACAACATATATAGATTTTGTCATACGATTTCTTATGCTCAAGTAACAATCAATTCACAATGTCAAGTATGGTTCAAAAACTTCATTGAGAACTAACAAACTATAATCTCAGTCATTGAAGCAATTCCAATTTATTGTAACATTAGAAAGAGTCAACAATAGAGCATTTCAACAAGCTCACATACTCAACTATCTTGTAGCCTTCTACAATTGCTAACACTCACACAATACTTGTGGTTATGGAGTTTCAGCCACACACTAAGAAAGATAGGGGCTTATTGTGTTGCCTCCCAACGTATTCACCTTTAGGTGATGTCAACAATAATAGCCCATGCTAACTTACATCATGATCTTTCAAACACAAGGAGCTTGCCAAAGGATAAAATGAAAAAGGGAAAGGTGTGGATCACCTTGACTCAAGCATAAAGTAAAAAACATAAAGTAAAAGATAGGCCCTTCGCAGAGGGAAGCAGAGGTTGTCATGTGCGTTTAGGGTTGATGCACAAAATCTTAATGCAAAAGAACGTCACTTTATATTGCCCCTTGCATGTGGACCTTTATTATGCAGTTCGTCGCTTTTATTACTTCCACAACACGATCATACAAAGCTTATTTTCTCTGCACTAATAAGTCATACATATTTAGATAGCAATTTTTCTTGCTTGCAACATGACAACTTACTTGAAGGATCTTACTCAATCCATAGGAAGGTATGGTGGACTCTCATGGCAAAACTGGGTTTAAGGATATTTGGAAGCACAAGTAGTATCTCTACTTGGTGCAAGGAATTTGGCTAGCATGAGGGGAAAAGGCAAGCTCAACATGTTTGGAAGGTCAATGACAATATACTTTAACTGAGATGTGAGAAAACATAAACCATTACGTTGTCTTCCTTGTCCAACGTCAACCCTTTTAGCATGTCATACTTAATGAGTGCTCCCAATCATAAAAGGTGTCCAAGATAATATATTTATATGTGAACCCCTCTTTCCTTATCACTTCCCTAATTGCAACGATGACCAAGACTACGTTTATCAACTCTCAACAATTTTTATGCCTCATACTTTCTATGTGTGACATCATTACTAACCATAAGATAAATATGAACTCTTTTATTCTTTCTACTTTCTCAAGATCATAGCAATATAGAAAAGCCCTTGACTCAACACTAATCTTTATTATGGATACCTCACGGACTCAATTACAAAAAGAGATCACAAAGCAAAACTCAAGACTACTTGATATCAAAACTTCAATCTACTAGGTCAAGATACTACTAAAAAGGATTGAACTAAATAAAACGATAAAGATAGGAGTGTGATGGTGATACCATACCGGGGCACCTCCCCCAAGCTTGGCAGTTGCCAAGGGGAGTGCCCATACTCATGTGATTATTTCTCCTTCTTCACGGTTGGTGTAATGATTTTCTTGGTGATGATTCCCTTCAGGATATGGTTCTCCTCCTCAAGCTTGTTGACTTTTTTTTGAGGTCCATAATTTCTTTACGGAGCTTGCCCGTAATGGCCAAAGCTCCCTTTACCCAAGGATGATGCATAGCTTCTGGAGAACAAGTAAAGCTCTTTTTCATATTTTCATAAGAAAGAAATCTATAGTTGGAAGGGATGACCGAAGCTGGAGTAGCCAGGCTAGGTAGTTCCCCCATCATGAATTCTTCTTGGAGATGAGAGGTAACTTCTTGATCTTCCTCCATGGCATCTATCCTTTTCAAATCAGCCTCCATCTGATCCTCCGTTGATGGTCCAAAGTGATAATCATCGCTATTTGCTCCTAGACCTGGTGTTGGGTGAGACACCCGACTCTCCCCGACTGACTCCTGAGAAGACATCTTGCTTTTATTCTGCAACAAGAATAGCTCAAAACGAAAACAGAGGATATTTGCGTGATACGGTGGTCAAAACCTTCGGGAGTATATATAATGAATTTTTACCGACCAAAACACGTAACGTGCATGAAAACGGAGTCCGGGAGGCACACAAGGTGCCCACGAGACAGGGGGCGCGCCCAGTAGGGGTGGGCGCGCCCTCCACTCTCATGGGGGCCTCGTGTCCCTTTTGGACTACTTCTTTCTTCGGAAAATTCTTAAATATTCCAAAACTGATAAAAAATGACATTGGAGTTGTTTTGGAGTCGGTTTACTTACCGTACCACATACCTATTCCTTTTCGGAGTCTAGAACGTTCTGGAAAGTGTCCCTTATGTATTCCTCCGGGGTTACGGTTTCAATAATATTAGTTTCAACATTGATAGGATTACCTGCAATATAATGTTTAATCCTTTGACTGTTTACCACCCTTGGACTTGTGCCTTCGAAGTTGTTGATTTTTATGGCACCAGAACGATAGACCTCCTCGATAACGTAAGGACCTTCCCATTTAGAGAGAAGTTTTCCTACAAAAAATCTTAGACGAGAGATGAATAATAACACATAATCTCCTACGTTAAACTCACACTTTTGTATCCTTTTGTCATGCGAGTGTTTGACTTTTTCTTTGAATAGCTTGGCATTCTCATAGGCTTGGGTTCTCCATTCATCAAGTGAGCTAATATCAAACAACCTCTTCTCACCGGCAAGTTTGAAGTCCAAGTTGAGCTCTTTAATAGCCCAGTATGCTTTATGTTCAAGTTCAAGAGGTAAATGACACGCTTTTCCATAAACCATCTTATATGGAGACATACCCATAGGATTCTTGTATGCAGTTCTATAGGCCCATAATGCATCATCAAGTTGTTTGGACCAATTCTTTCTAGATCTATTCGCAGTCTTTTGCAAAATTAATTTGAGCTCTCAATTGCTCAACTCTACTTGACCACTAGACTGCGGATGATAAGGAGATGCGATTCTATGATTAACATCATACTTAGCAAGCATCTTACGGAAAGCACCATGAATAAAATGTGAACCACCATCAGTCATAAGATATATAGGGACTCCAAACCTCGAAAAAATAACTGCTTTAAGCATTTTAATAGAAGTGTTATGATCAGCACTACTAGTTGGAATAGCTTCTACCCACTTAGTAACGTAATCAACAACAACTAAAATATGTGTATAACCATTAGAGGCAGGAAAAGGTCCCATATAATCAAAGCCCCAAACATAAAATGGTTCAATAACAATAGAGTAATTCATAGGCATTTCTTGACGTCTACTAATGTTACCTATTCTTTGACATTCATCACAAGATAAGACAAACTTACGAGCATCTTTGAAGAGAGTAGGCCAATAAAAACCAGATTGTAGTACCTTGTGTGCAGTTCTATCTCCAGCGTGGTGTCCTCCATAAGATTCAGAGTGACACTTGCGTAGGATCTGTTCCTGTTCATGCTCAGGCACACATCGTCTAATAACACCATCTACTCCTTCTTTATAAAGGTGTGGGTCATCCCAGAAGTAATGTCTTAAATCATAAAAGAACTTTTTCTTTTGCTGGTATGTGAAGCTAGGAGGTATAAATTTAGCAACAATGTAATTAGCATAATCAGCATACCAAGGAGCAGTACGAGAAGCATTAATGACCACTAATTGTTCATCAGGAAAGCTATCATCAATAGGCAGTGGGTCATCAAGAACATTCTCTAACCTAGACAAGTTGTCTGCAACGGGGTTCTCAGCTCCTTTTCTATCATATAATATGCAAATCAAATTCTTGGAGCAGGAGAACCCATCTAATGAGCCTAGGCTTAGCATCTTTCTTTTCCATAAGATATTTAATAGCAGCATGATTAGTGTGAATAGTAACTTTGGAATCAACAATATAAGGTCTAAACTTATCACATGCAAACACAACTGCTAAGAACTCTTTTTCAGTAGTAGCATAATTTCTCTGGTCATATCAAGAGTCTTACTAGCATACTGGATAACATTCAATTTCTTATCAACTCTTTGCCCTAGAACAGCACCTACAGCATAATCACTAGCATCACACATAATTTCAAAAGGTAAATTCCAATTAGGTGGCTGAACAATAGGTGCAGTGATCAAATCTTTCTTAAGTATTTCAAATGCTTCTACACAATCATCATCAAAGACAAAAGGAATATGTTTTTGCAATAAATTAGTCAGAGGCCTAGAGATTTTAGAAAAGTCCTTAATGAACCTCCTATAAAAACCGGCATGACCAAGGAAACTTGTTATACCTTTTATGTCCTTGGGACACATCATTGCTACGTCTTGAGCTTGCGTTGGTTTTCCTTGAAGAGGAAAGGGTGATGCATCAATAGTAGCGTAACTATTTCCCTCAGTTTTTGAGAACCAAGGTATCAATCCAGTAGGAGGCTCCTCAAAAGTCCCATGCACCTACACAAACAAACAAAGAACTCGCAACCAATGCAATAAAGGGGTTGTCAATCCCTTCACGACCACTTGCGAAAGTGAGATCTAATAGAGATAGTATGGTAAGATAAATATAATTTTGGTATTTTATAATATAGATGCAAAAAGTAAAGATGAAAATAAAAGTAGATTGGAAGCAAATATAATAAGAGATAGACCCGGGGGCCATAGGTTTCACTAGAGGCTTCTCTCAAGATAGCATAAGTATTACGGTGGGTGAACAAATTACTGTCGAGCAATTGATAGAAAAGCGAATAATTATGAGATTATCTAGGCATGATCATGTATATAGGCATCACGTCTGTGACAAGTAGACCGACTCCTGCCTGCATCTACTACTATTACTCCACACATCGAACGACTCCTGCCTGCATCTAGAGTATTAAGTTCATAAGAACAGAGTAACGCCTTAAGCAAGATGACATGATGTAGAGGGATAAACTCAAGCAATGTGATATAAACCCCATCTTTTTATCCTCGATGGCAACAATACAATACGTGCCTTGTTGCCCCTGCTGTCACTGGGAAAGCACTTCTCCCATGGCAAGAATGTGACAGCCTGATTTTTGGCCCTTTGGTTTTCTTTTGTTTTTCCGAGGTTTTTGCGTGAGTTTTCTTTTTCCGTGGCTTTGTGGTCTGGAAACTGAAGAAGATACCCTCTTCTTTGTTTCCAGAGTGGACTGTTATTCCCAAATCCTTCCCTAGACCCTGTCATTTCAATCCTAGCCCAAATCCCAATATTCTTTTGATTGGGAATATTCCTTTTCAATTAAAGGAATAACTCAAATTGCACTAGGTTGTGAAGCAACCTATCTTCCCATCACTCCAAAAATTCCAAAATAATTCTCATAAATTGTTTGGGTCATATCTTGGTCAAATATGGCAAAACGTTTCATTGCCATGTTCAAAAATATTCCCCAATATTCCTTCTTCTATTCTGCCCTGAATGGCACTTTGTGAAGGAAGTGTCATTTATATTTCTCCTATTGACTCCCAACCTTTTTGGGCATGTTCATATGTCCAAATAATTGCCCCATGCACAAGTTCAAATTTATTTGCCTAGCCAATCTTCCTCAGTGAATTTTCAAAGTTTCTGTCTAACAGAAGGCTTTGTGAAGGAAGTACTAGCTAGGAGTACCCAAATGAGTTGAACTTTTGCACACTCCTTAATGTGCTCATATTAACTCTCTCCACCAATTTGCAGCTCCATCCAATCATCTATGTGAGCACAGGAGCAAATCTTTGTTTCTGGCAATATTTTCGGGTTGTTAAGCAAGTGTATTTTATATTTCTTCAGAAATCCTGATAAATTACCAGATCATTCTTATACCCCTAAAACATCTCTCCAACCAATTTGGAATCATTTAATTGATCCATTTGACCACCGTAATTATTCCAAGTTTCTGGTCAGCAGGGATGTTTGTGAAGCAAGTGCTATTTTGGTTTGTCCATTTGGCATGAACTTTTTACAGCATCTTGATTTGACCATATGATCAAGCTTTGCCCAATTTGAGCTCAAGTGGACACTCCATGTGAGTGCATCTTGTTGATCTTCATTTCTAGACCAAGTTTGCAGTTGTGAAGCAACTGCAATAAATCTTGATCCTTTTACCCTCAAACTCCCCAGGACTGTAGTCCTTCCTATCCTAAACACCCCAGACAACTTCTTTGGCTTCAAGTAACTCCCTGTTGATCACATTGAGCTGGTAAAGTTTACTGCAGTAAACTTCAGAGCTCACTAACTATTTAACCATAGCATTTGTCACCAAGTTACCACCACAGATCAAACCTACCTTCGAAGGACTTACCACTAGACACCCATTTCTAGTTGTTTGCCTCCCCCACATGCCAGCACTGGTGGTGACCACCGTTTTGGCACGCCATGAGCGCGTCCAATGGTTGTTTGTGCTGGACCCCCTCCTGCTCTCGTCGGCTTCGCACTTGTGAAGATGTCCAGCGTGTTCCCCATGTCGTCGCCGTTCTCCTGGACCCCTCTCCCCCTCCGTCCTCTTCCTTACCGACGCTCGCCGACGAGCGCCCACGAGAGATCTGTGGCCGACCGAGCTTTTATGGCGCTCGGCCTCTTCCTCTGCCCCTCCTTTGGCCTCCTCCTCCCCGTGAGCTCCTCCCTGTGCGTCTCCGTCGCCTTCCCCCGAGCCCATGCGTGAGCACACGCGTCTGTGACGCCGGACACGCGTCGCTGGTGGTGCCAGCACGGCCTCCTTGTCCCACGGCTATTTAAGCCCTTCCCCGCGCAGCCCGAGCTCTCCACTGGCCTCCCCGCTGTCCTTTAGCCCCGCCTAGCTTCTCACCCAAGCCAGGAGAAGCTCTCTTTCCCTCCCTTTGCCGCCATGGCCGCCGTCTCGCCCCGGCAAGATTATCTCGAAGCCGGCCCTCCCTCCCTGATTCCTTCACCAGAAAACTCCCCTCGGCCCCCTGATCCTCCCCACCTACCTGCCCCTCGCCGGAGTGCCCACAGCCCCATAGCCAAAATCCCACCCGCGGCATCTCCGCCGGAGTCCGCTCCCTCATCGCTACAGTCCTTCTCAGCGTTCGTACCCCAGCGAGATGGATGCGGCGCCTCTCCCCGATCTCTCCTGTACTCGTAGCCTCGCGGGAGCCGGTCTGTGGCGCCGGAGCTCGTCACCGGAGCTCGCCCCGTCCTCTACTCCGTCGAGCGGCGTCGAGAAGAAGAAGACGACGACCCAGCGCCCTGCCAGCTGGGCGCGGGCCCTGCTAGTCAATGGCTGGGCGTTGACCCCACGGACCACCGTGGATAAGTGACGGGCCCCACCCGTGGGACCCGCATGCGTCAGCCCCGCCACTGTTCCTTTGGATAAGGTGAAAGCATATTTTCCCAGAATGCGTTTTCATTTTTCTGTTCAGGCCCCTGGTTCAAATTATTTTCATTACATATGGGTCCCTGGCAGTAAAACCCTTATATCTTTTTATCCGTAACTCCAAATGAGGTGAAACGAACGCTCACTTCTTCATTTCATCGAGACCGTTCTATTTGTCATGCTTTTACTATGGTTTGACACTGTGAAAATGACATTTATGCCCTTGCCCTTATTCAGCCCCCTCCGAGAGAGAACGATTTCCGATGAATCTTTTCGCGGCTTCACCGCACTTCTCCCCGGTGCCTTCTTCATCCCCAGGCAAGACACAATACCCACTTGCATGATAATCATGCAGTAGCCATGGTTTTCAACTTGAATCTTTAATAAATGTTTGCTTGTTGAAAAGATGGCTATCATTGTTCCGGTGATATTCAGATTTGCATGTTCACTTTTGTGCTATGTTGTCTTATACTGTGATCATGTTCTACCTGCTAGTATTACCTTTCATATGTTTATGCTTGTTAGTAGTACATGTTGATGTTGGAGATAGTCATGCTAGTTGAAAGTGCTAGTTATCGACTAGAGGGGGGGTGAATAGGCGATTTTTATCAAAGTCTTCAAAACGTGGAAGTTTCGAAGACAAACAATAGAAATGACCTAATTGATATGCAGCGGAAGATAAACTACAACAAGAAAGCCATAGTCATGTATGCAATAATGTGAACTTACAAAGACTAATAGCAGCTAGGTAGTAAGGATCAGGATGGAAGATAGTATGAAGCCAATCAACGATAGTAGTCAAGCAATGAAGTCAAACAAATAAGACAAATAAGCAATGACTTCACGAAGACAAACTCAAAGTAAAGGAGGGAAGGGATAGAACCAGTCACTTGTTGAAGACACAGGATTTGTTGGACCAGTTCCAGTTGCTGTGACAACTGTACGTCTGGTTAGGGAGGCTGAGATTCAACTCAGAAGACTGCGTCTTCACCTTATTCCCCTTGAGCTAAGGACACACAGTCCTCGCCCAATCACTCTGGTAAGTCTTCAAGGTAGACTTCCGAACCTTCACAGACTTCGTTCACCGGTAATCCACAATGACTCTTGGATGCTCAGAACGCGACACCTAACCGGCTGGAGGATACACAGTCCTCAAGTGTAATAAGTCTTCAAGTCACACAGACAAAAAGACTTCAGTGATGCCTAACACTCTTTGGCTCTGGGTGTTTGGGCTTTGTCCTCG
Source organism: Triticum aestivum (assembly GCF_018294505.1). NCBI lineage: Eukaryota > Viridiplantae > Streptophyta > Magnoliopsida > Poales > Poaceae > Triticum > Triticum aestivum. The sequence continues at coordinate 394,188,804 of NC_057813.1, forward strand.
CAAGGATTTCTCTCTCAAAGGGTTCGAGGTGGGTTGCTCTCAAAACGACAAAAGCTGTAAACTAACTCTGAGCAGCCACCAATTTATGGTGTAGGGGGTGGGCTATTTATAGCCCCAAGGCAACCCGACCTGATATGTTCGAAATGACCCTGGGTCACTAAGGAACTAACACATGTTCCAATGGTCAGATTTCAAAGACACACGACAACTTTACTTGGGCTACAAGCAAAGCTGACTCATCCAGCTCTGGATAAGATTTGCTCTCATTGTCTTCGCTCGAAGACATAGGATTTGGGTTGAGCATCACTTCATTCACTGTGACTTTGTTCACTTGGACCCCACTTAACAGTACGGTGGTTCCTATGACTCAACAAAGAAGAAAAGGAAACAACGAAACAACTCAGTCTTCGCGCTCCATAGTCTTCACTCAATGTCTTCTCATGTCATAGTCTTCAGTGTGAATATCTTCACACACCACCATTGTCTTCAATGTCTTCATACATTTTTAGGGGTCATCTCCGGTAGGTAAACCGAATCAATGAGGGACACTACCTGCGTTATCCTGCAATTCTCACAAACACATTAGTCCCTCAACCAACTTTGTCGTCAATACTCCAAAACCATCTAGGGGTGGCACCAGATGCACTTACAATCTCCCCCTTTTTGGTGATTGATGACAAACTGGTTGAAGTTTTCAACTGGAAAGAAGTATGTGAAATTGTAAAGGATAGCATATTGTCTTCATAAGTGGCAAGGGCTCCCCCTGAAGATGTGCACTTAGATAATTTGCTTTTGGAATGCAAATGCACATGGCAAGTTGTACTTGTGGAGATCCTCTTCAACTTATGAAGATAATTCATCATGCACGAAATGATATAACTAAGAGAATGACATGCATAATGAAAAATGGACGTCTGCAGAATGATCTAAGTGCAGAAGTTATCATCGCACGTCGAAACACAAATAAGTAGCAGACGACCATCAAGTTTAAGTGTTACAACTCAAAGAACGAAGTGTATCAAAAGCAAGAGTTGTAAGCACTAGGCAAAAATATAAAGGAACCTCCCTTATGAACCCGCTTGAAGACTATCAACTCATATGCTTCTCCCCCTTTTGTCAGTAATGACCAAAAAGGTTTGAAGACATAGAGCATCTACTCGTCCTCATGAGGAGTAGGTGAAGCAGTAGGGTTGTCGTTGTTGTTTGGCGGTGCAGACGAACTTGGTGCAGTGTTGATGCATGCAGAAGTAGGGGGCAGTGAAGTTGCATTGTCTTCAGCATCGATCACATTGGCATTTACAGTTGCCGCGGAGGAAGAATAGTCAGAGTCTTCAAGAGAGGGAGTTCTATGTAGGACAGCATTCCGTGGAGGAGTGCAGTCAAACTGGAATCTCTAAGTGAAGCCATCTTCTTGAAGATCTGCTTCAGCACTGAGCAGGGTCAAACTCTTCCATGATCGCCGACAAGTTTCGTGAATGACAAATGCATTCTTGGTGGCAAGGTTTCGAATGCGATTTACATCCACCAAGAGGCTTTGCATCTGATGCTTGAGCCAAAAATGATGCTTATCTTGTTTCTGATGCAGGGCCACAAGAAGTTCTCGGTCATTTAGGACCCGAGAGCGCTTCCGAGGCCTTTGAGCAATTGTGCTCTTAGTAGCTTCAGTTGGCGCACGATGAGGTAGATGAGTGTTTCCAGCCATTAGATAGACACGATTTACTGCTTGGACTCCTCAATAGGCTGAGTGAAGCTTTGGTGTTCAGCATTTTGAAGACTAAGAGGCTTCTTGGCAGGTTCAGGGTATATGGCTTCAACTGACATATCAACCTCTGGTAGAAAGATCACATGATTGCGAGCAGAGGGTTGATAGTTGACAACAGAGTGTAGCTTGATGAGGCGCATGACCCATGGAGCATAGAACTTCAGGCCAAACAAGTCAGATCCAGATGCAGCCAGTTGCCGAAGGAAGAATCTTGTGCATTGAAGGTGATGCCACTGAGGATGTAAAAGACCAATGTCTTCATGGCTCCTTCAAGTTTTGCAGCTGATGAATGTCCTTTGATCGGCCACATAGTCCGCCGTATGATATGATATATGGTGCGCGGCAGATACTGAAGGTCATCAACAAAGAACTCCTTTGGATATTCAGCATCATGTGGCAAAGGCTTCATCATGCTCAACATCTGGCTCATGTTTGGTTCTCATTTATGGAAGATGCTCTCCAGTGCAATGCGGTGGTTTTGACAACCAGGTTCATATAGCTCTCCGGGAGTGGATAGGCCTATAAGCTCAATGATGTCAAAGGCTTTGGCTTCATGACGAACATTTCCTGTGATCCACTCGAGAACCCATGTCTTTGAATCTCTGTTATATCCGCGAATGTGGAGGGTAGCATAGAATTGAAGCAAAAGTTCTTCATTCCAATGTTCTTTGTCTGTCATAAAGCTGAGCAGACCAGCATCACGAAAGCAGTCAAGTGCTTCTTCTAAGCATGGCAGTCCAGCAATGGCTTCAGTGTCGAGGCGCATATGAGGGAAAATGCGCCCTTGATCATACAGAACACAGGAGTAGTAGCTTCGTTGCTGATGACTCCAGAAACGATCTGATGATATTCTTGGCCTTGTGTAGGGGTTCTTTGAACTGTCAAAGAATGTGTTGTTGTTTTTGAAGCCATTTGCATTGAAGGACCCGACAGATGTGGCAGTACCAGGAAACCTTGGCAGTCTTGGCTTTGGCTTCTGGACCTGAGGCCTATGCTCAATGTGATAGTCAAACTGAGGACCAAAGACATTAGGGGGAGGGACCAGAACGGGCCATCTTACTGTGATTAGCTCGCCATGGTTGTATGCTTGCTCAATTGTATAGGGCCTTGGTGGCGGAATAGGAGCAGTGGCAGCAACAGTGGCTTCGGGCTGCATAACAGAAGCTACAGGAGCATTTTCAGCATTGACTTCTGGTACGGTGCTTGGGACAGGCTCCACATTAGCTTCAGCCATGACTATGTCATTGGCTTCATTGGTGTTGGTGGTGGCATCCTCAAGGTTTTCAAACTCCACTTGATGAGCTGGAGGGTCAGGCACAGACACGTTCACTTCATGAACAACTTCTTCAGGAATAGGGGGAGTAGGGACACGTTCTTCTTGATGTTCGTCATCGGCTGATGCAGCCGGATTGTCTTCAGCAGCTAGGGCTTCAGACATGGAGACATTCACAGTTGGAGTGGCTTCTAAAAACACTTGACATGCAATAGGTTGATGGTGCACTTCTCCTTCTGGAACGCTCGGAAGAGGGACTTGAGGCCTTGGTCCTTTGCGAAGCCTTTGTAGGATAGGCGAGTAGGCAGGCCCTCATCCTCTTCAACTTGCACAGATGGTGTGGCTTGTTATTGTAGGGGAGTACTGGGGGAGTCTTGTTATTGCGGGTGATCAGCCCATGAAGCATCCTAAGCAATTGGCGTCAGAGGACGACCAATGCTGATGATTTCGCTGTTCGTAAGAACAGGCGATGATACCACATTGTTGTCACGACCGGGTTTTTCCGGGTAATAATTTCCAGAAAAAGACCGTCGTGCTCATCAGCCCCGGGATTACTGTTAGCTGATGAGGCTCCAACTTGATACAGAAATTCCAAGCAAAATACAAAAAAAAATATGTAGTACAAGACCATTCTGGCCTGTGAGTACAACAAATGGTTTCTAGCGGTTGATGGCGGAAGCGGGCTGTGAAACATCAGTGCCTATGGGACTCCATTTCCCACGGGAACAGCTGACCAGGTTAATTCCTATCTTCGCGAGGCTGCTATCTCCATTGCGTGGGTTCCGGGGCTGGCATCGCGTCGCTCCTCTCCGTGCAGGAAAATCTGGCCAAGACAATAGCCAGGGACAAGCCAGTGAGTACTTTGAATGTACTCGCAAACATTATGAACACAGGTATAATTTAACAATGATGTGCCTAAAATATTTTTATGCTCATGACGTCAGTCACAATAGATGAATGAAACTCTGATGCGTGCAAGCAAGTTATTTATAAAACTGCAATAACATGGTAGTATAAAAACTTATGAAAACAAATAACAAGCAATGCCACAGTCGGGCGTCTGAGCGACGCCACATAAAGGGCTTTAAAAGAAATGCCACAGTCGGGCATCTGGGCGACGCCACAGAAAGGGCTTTTAAAAGAAATGCCATAGTCGGGCGTCTGAGCAACGCCACATAAAGGGCTTTAAAAGAAATGCCACAGTCGGGCGTCTGGGCGACGCCACATAAAGGGCTTTAAAAGAAATGCCACAGTCGGGCGTCTGAGCGACGCCACATAAAGGGCTTTAAAAGAAATGCCACAGTCGGGCATCTGAGCGACGCCATATAAAGGGCTTTAAAGAAATGCCACAGTCGGGCGTCTGGGCGACGCCACATAAAGGGCTTTAAAAGAAACAATCATAGTGAATATCCCGAAGGTATAACTATCCCAGAGATACACGATAATAACAACAATATCATGGGTTAGTCAAATAATAATAATCATAGTTATCACCAGTCACAAGTAGTAATTCCATTTCTGGATTAATAGTTTCACCTCCGAAGACCGACACTAAGACCGATACTTGACCCATCCCAGACTGTAATCCTTAACCATGGACACGGCTATTCGAATAGGTTTATTCTCTGCAGAGGGTGTACTCTTTACCCACGAGTAACGGATTTCTTTAGTCCATCGGGACTAATTCCATCTACGGTCTTTTTGTTGAAAACACACCTAACTTGCACACACCAGCTTATCACACACGTGTCTGGAATCACCCACGACACCTGTTAAGCAAACTCTAAGTGGGGAGGCTACAACCTCGCGTAGCATGGGATCAAATTTATAGCGCGCGCTCTAAGGGGTGGCTTCCCCTCTCTGTCCCAACCGGAAACACCCATGCCCCCGGACCAGGTGGCCTGCCTACCAGTTACACCCAGTATCTTCCACCATGGCCTCTCTGTACAGTGTGTGCTAGAAAGAGGTTGACAACTTACTGAACCATACTCTACTTGCTGTAGAGACGAGTGGTAGTACGAAACAAGTATGGGGGTTACTGGAATAAGACTCGATCTACGGTCGACTCAGGAGGTTTAAGTATTCCCTGCATGATTAGTATAACAAATATATTTCATCAAACCGAGTCACCACTCATATCACCTTACCATGCCATACCAGACAGAACCGTCCCAACGGAGACTGGCGACAAACTCATACCTACCCAAGGCAGAGGTCTTCCCGGTTTCCTGCCGGTATGCATGTAAAGCTCATGAGGGTGATTATCATCACAAGTGTGTCCATTACCAACAGCATGGAAATCAGTACATGCACCCATGCATATGATCATATCACATGAAATAACAAGTCCTTCGAAATGCGGTGGTGTTATAAATGCATCAACGATCACTCCAAAATTATTATGCCGGGGTTCAGAATGCTTGCCTTCAATGTGTGGAAAGGCAGGGTGCTTTCCAAACTTTTGAAAGTTTCTTCTCTCTCCCAAAAATCCTATTTGAAAATATATTTGAATTAACACATATTTCAAAAACAGAACCAAAAAGTTGTTTGAAAATTTTTCAAATAAATCTTAAAATAAACTAGATCAAATATGAGGAAGGTAGGAAAAAGAATCAACTCATTTGGACTTATATTTAAAAAGTTATAGCCAGTCAAAGATTAGGTCAAAATCTGTTTTTAAATAAAACAGAAAAAGAAAACGTTTCAGATAGAAATACGCCTTCGGTACAGAGGAGGCGTACTTGAGGCTTTACGCCTCCACTTAACCACGCGGACGGCGCGGGGTGTCACTGACAGTGGGCCTGCCTGGCCCACTGGTCAGGTTTGACCAGTCACCGCGCGTCGTCTCCCTCCTTTGCCCGAGCGGAGCGGGGCTCCGGCGATCGTCGCCGGCGTTTGGATGCTCCTCGCGGGCCCCAGAGGGTGGGGATGGATCCGCAAGGTTGAGGCGATCCTCCCGGTAGTCGCTGGGTCAGCGGGGACGGCGTGAGCTGTCGGCGGCGAGCTCCTCGGCGGAGGGAAGCTTCGGGGAAAAGTGGTTTCGGGGCGGCGGTGGTTCTCGATCGAAATGGAGTAGGGGGAAGGTTTACGGGACGATGAGGGGGTTCTTGGTGGAGAGAACGGAGAGTGGGAGGCCCTGGTGGTGCCGAATTTGGCCGGGGCAGTGGTGGCAGCTGCCGTTGCCGGAGATGGGGATGAAGACCTTCCCCGAGTCGATTGGCCGCCATGGGAGGACTAGGGGAGCACTCTAAGGCTTCCTGCGTGCCCGGGGTGGCTCGGGGCCTCCTCTTATAGCTCGTCGAGGTCGGTTCCGCGGCGGCCGGATAAGCTCTCCAGTGAACCGCCTCGCTGTAGCTTGCAGGGCAACGTGGCGCGGCTGGGGATGACGGCAAGAGCTAGTGGACGAGAGGGCACTGCTCCAAGGGCCAGGTGGCGAGCCGGGGTGGCTTCGGCGGCGCTGCACGGCGCAGGGCTGTCAGGCGGCGGCGGCGGCTAGTGTTTGGCCTACCGGGCGCGGCGGGGGCTGCTTGGCGCGTTGCTGCGAGGAGGGGAGCGTGTGGCGTGGTGCTGCAGAGCGGGCCAAAGCCGTGGGGGCCAGCATGTCGGCTCGGGCGCGCGGCTGCAATACGCGCGCTCTGGGCGCGTCCAGTGCACGCACACCAGGTGTTCGACACAATGCCGAGGCATGCTACAGGTCGCAGGTGAGGATGGGATTTACCAGATCGAGGTTAGGAGCAACGGGGAGTCTAGTGGACATGCTGGTTTGATCAGAGGTGCAAGTTCACAGTGCAATGCCACAATCATGCCAGAACTAGTCATGCTCTCCAGGTGTTTGGCAAAATGCCACATGCACTTAGGCAGGTCTTGGGGTGGCCAAAAACTCCAGATGGGGGTCTCTTTAGATGCAAAAGAGAGTGGTGAGGTTAGTTGGACAAAAGGGGAAACTTGTTAGTGCAAGTTTTACAAAACTACATTTCTGGACAGGAAATAAATAGCATTATTCCATGAACCAAAAGTGATCTAAATGGTGCATGCTCCTGGACTTAAGGGTTTAACATGGGGGACTACAAGTAGGAGAAATAATTAAGGGTATAGGAGCAACTAAAATGGTGGTTGCTGCACAAATCCTCAAGTTGGTCCAGAATGGAAATGAGGTTGATTCACTCAATAATTTCAAAGAACAACCCTGGATTTTTGCACAAAGTGGAAAAATAGGCTCCTACTGACCTCCCTTAATTTTGGTAGAAGTTTTAAAGAAATATTTAAATAGGTTGTAGTGAAAAATGCACTCTGGACCAGAGAAGAAAAATTGAGTGTAGGGCTCAAAATATTTCATGAATGAAATATATTTTTGCATAAAAGTGATTAAAAACCATCACATGACATCTCCAAATTTTTATGGGAATTTTAAGTGAATTTATCAAATGGTTGTAGTTCAAATAAGGCCATTTAACCTAGAAAACCTTTTTCAAGAAAATAAAGATCAAGCAACTTAATTATTTAATTAGTTACACTCATAACAGGAAAGTTTTTCTTGAGAGGTTAAACAAGTCCAACAACACTTTTGAAAAAAAAATCTTTTTGGGAAAAACTCATCATAACAGGGAAGGAAATGATTTAAACAAAAATCAAAAAGGAGCTCAAAAGTTCAAAGTTTTAAATCCTGGCAAAATTTTATTCCCTTAAAACAAGGCCAATTTTTTTTTGGGGTGTCACAATACTAACCCCCTTAAGAAAAATCTCGCCCTCGAGATTTGCTAAAAGTGGGGTTAAGAAAAATAATTTTCGCAATAAAGATGTGGCTACAGTGAGAGGGCAATAAGTGGTGAAAAACCACAGTGTGAAAAACTGGGGCTGCGCGGAAAAGTCTACGGTTCGGGACAAAAACGGGCGATTTCTATGCTGGATATAAATTTAGGATAACTCCTAAATTTAGATATACGCTGGTTGTACCCGAGAGCACAGTGCTCTCTCAGGCCGACAGGTGGACCCGGGGTCCACTGTCAGTCTCCTCTTCTTCTCCCTCTGGCCCTTTCTTCCTCCTCTCTCTCCCGCGCGCTTCCTCCACCGGCGACGCCTAGTGTGTAGGGCATCTAGGCCGTACCGTGGTAGTGCGCGGTGTGCTAGCTGCTGGTGCAGCGTGCACTCACCTCGTGGGCCAGCGCGCTGTCGGCACTGCTCGCGGATTCGACTCCGAACACCGGCGATCGGCGACGAGCGGCGTTGGTGGACTTCGCCCACCGTACACCGAGTTCGAGCTATAAAAACGGCCGGGGTGCCTCTCTCTTCTTCCTCACACCTGGCCTCACTTCTCCTCCTCCTTCTTTCTCCATTATTGCTTACAGAAGCTCGGTCGAGGCTTTAATGGCGGAGGCGATGCCGGACTGGTTTGTGATCCTGATATGCGGAGGGCTGGCGACGCTGCTGGGGCTCTCTGTGCTCATGTGCGCGATAATCTTCGACGAGTATCGCGATGCTGCGGCTCAGGTGTTGGTTCTCCGCGGTGGTGGTGATCATGAGGAGTAGATGGAGTGTGTCGGGTGCTAACTGTTGTTAGGGGGTGATTATCTGGATGTAACACCGTTGCAAAATTTTGCAAACAGTGTATGTGTCCGAATGATTATGGTTGTGAGTCTACTCATGGTGCTGAGTGAAATTAAATAATCCACGTTGTGAGAAGGGGCAGGTGTAGCAACTCAGGGAAAAGAAATCTCACTCCGGGATTTTGCGAGGGGAAAACAGTTAATTTAAAGGAGCATAAACCACAACAAAAACTACACACATGAGCAGAAGCCAAAAAAAATTGACTCGCCGTACAAACTCAGGGTATTACACATAAGTCACACACATAAATATATGCTACATAGAACAAATATAGTAGTGACGTCTAAAATGAAAACGGTAACTGGACGGGGTCCTGATAAAATGTCTCTGGTAAAGGAATACACTCCTCTTCTATTGGAGGAAGTGGATTGACCAGTCGATGAATGCGTCTCTCCGGGTCGGGTCTCAGTGGTCTGCCGATGGCAACCTGAGGATTTAAATCTGCGAGGCTCTGGAGATAATCCATCACTCGCTGGTTTAAATGCTCTTGAGCAATGATGTACTGGATAAGGTTGGCCAGAACTGGGTCTCTCTCAATACGCCCACCGGGAAAAGACGTTACTTCTCCGGGTGCTGCACGACTCGGAAAGTAATAATATCCTCGTTCGCGGGCATAGGGTACTGCGGATCGAAGACGAGCAATCGCTTCTTTCGCAGCAGCTTCTATGGCCAAGTGTGGGGTTGGCATAGATTTCCCCACAAAGGAAACTTCTATTGGATCTTGGTTGGGGTCTACAGGAGGAATGTGTACTGCTGCCCAATATTCCGAGGTGGATGGGGTGATCCTCGATTTGAACAACTCGTACTGGGGTGGCTGGGTAGAACCCATGGTACTGCGGGTAAAATCCCACAATAATTTGACAAAGCTACCTGGGGTTGCATTTGGGGTTCTCAGATGAATGCTGGGGTTCGGCATGACAGGAAAAAGCGTGAGTGTTGTGCACAAAGTGAGGGTTGCTGGGTAAGGTCACAAGGTGGCCTTTATATAGCAATGGAGTCGAATCGTTTTACCGTGGTGAATGGTAATAAATTTGCTAGCTTAGCTCCAAAGGTCGGGTCAGTGTCAGAGATACACATATCTCATAAAGAGACGTGTTACTGTGGTTGCCGTCGGGTTGGTTTTGGGGTAGTTGTGCCCGGAAAAATATGCAGCTATGCGCTGACCAAACATGCAAGGCTATTATTAAAACAGAGGCACAAAGACAGGCTGCGTTAATATACGCGGTTGCATGATTACAAAACGAGGATACATTGAAACTTGGTGCTACTCATACGGCTTAGTCTACTTCGTTTATGTCTAAACGGGCGTGCCTGGTGGATGTCGAGGCTTCTCCACGTGTCTCTCTGCCGGGATTAGTCGGAGATGGCGGAGGAACTGCAGGGTCGGGGTAGTGAGAATGACCATCACGGGGATTGTTGGCCTCAACCCCGTTGGAGTGTGCTCCCAAAATGCGACGAAGCACCTCTGGGGTTATCGCAGCACCTTTGCCGATGGCTGGGGCAGATCTCGGGGTCTCGATCGGTTGTCCAAACAGCACGACTGGGTTGTCGGCGTTGGGCTCGTTTTCTTCTCTCGCCGGGGCTCGACGAACCAGCTCTCCACGAGCTGCAATTAGATCAATAGTGATCTGGTCGAACAGTGCCTCTAGTGCACTTACATAGCGCACTAGGTGCAACAATGCGGGGTCCGTCTCGTGATCTCCATTGGCAACTTGGGGTGGTCTACCATACCCTTCACGTCTGGGATAGTAGTGGAACGAGCGACAGTTAACTCTGGGCAACAAGTGCCTGAGATGAACTATAGCCTCTCGAGCGGCTAGCTGGATGGCTTGTGGCTCAAAGGAAGTTGTTCTTCCGGTGAACCGGTAGGGACGCTCGGGTGCTAGACTCCTACCGTAAATGTGCACAGTGGCCCAGAATTGGCGGTCTTCACCGCTCATGGGTCCTTGATACACAACATATTCTGGTGGCTCCTCTAACGCGTAGGCACGACGGGTGAGGTTTGCGAGGATGGTCACAAAACCTCCAAGGTTGGTTGATGTGGTTTCACTGTGCACTATAGGTCCAGGCATTGTGGCTCGGTTTGGGGTAGCGGTTGTGTTGTGCTGGTTTGGTGTTAGCGCGCCCTTTTTATAGGAAAAAGTGGACGGAATCTTCCTTCGAACGCTTGCGAGAAAGGACTATTTAGGGGCCGGTCACTGGCACATGAGTGACAGGTTAGGTTGATAGGTTGGGCACCGACTGCCAAAAGGTGTTGGGTCACTGTGTGGCTATATTGCACGAGAAGCTTGGCTGGGGTTTGGTTAAGGTCTGGTGGGTTGGTTTGCCTAAGTTTATTGACCTGGCTAAGATAGTATTAGCCAATGGTCAGCCTGGCTCTGATACCAAGTCTGTCACGACCGGGTTTTTCCGGGTAATAATTTCCAGAAAAAGACCGTCGTGCTCATCAGCCCCAGGATTACTGTTAGCTGATGAGGCTCCAACTTGATACAGAAATTCCAAGCAAAATACAAAAAAAATATGTAGTACAAGACCATTCTGGCCTGTGAGTACAACAAATGGTTTCTAGCGGTTGATGGCGGAAGCGGGCTGTGAAACATCAGTGCCTATGGGACTCCATTTCCCACGGGAACAGCTGACCAGGTTAATTCCTATCTTCGCGAGGCTGCTATCTCCATTGCGTGGGTTCCGGGGCTGGCATCGCGTCGCTCCTCTCCGTGCAGGAAAATCTGGCCAAGACAATAGCCAGGGACAAGCCAGTGAGTACTTTGAATGTACTCGCAAACATTATGAACACAGGTATAATTTAACAATGATGTGCCGAAAATATTTTTATGCTCATGACGTCAGTCACAATAGATGAATGAAACTCTGATGCGTGCAAGCAAGTTATTTATAAAACTGCAATAACATGGTAGTATAAAAACTTATGAAAACAAATAACAAGCAATGCCACAGTCGGGCGTCTGAGCGACGCCACATAAAGGGCTTTAAAAGAAATGCCACAGTCGGGCATCTGGGCAACGCCACATAAAGGGCTTTTAAAGAAATGCCATAGTCGGGCGTCTGAGCAACACCACATAAAGGGCTTTAAAAGAAATGCCACAGTCGGGCGTCTGGGCGACGCCACATAAAGGGCTTTAAAAGAAATGCCACAGTCGGGCGTCTGAGCGACGCCACATAAAGGGCTTTAAAAGAAATTCCACAGTCGGGCGTCTGAGCGACGCCATATAAAGGGCTTTAAAGAAATGCCACAGTCGGGCGTCTGGGCGACGCCACATAAAGGGCTTTAAAAGAAACAATCATAGTGAATATCCCGAAGGTATAACTATCCCAGAGATACACGATAATAACAACAATATCATGGGTTAGTCAAATAATAATAATCATAGTTATCACCAGTCACAAGTAGTAATTCCATTTCTGGATTAATAGTTTCACCTCCGAAGACCGACACTAAGACCGATACTTGACCCATCCCAGACTGTAATCCTTAACCATGGACACGGCTATTCGAATAGGTTTATTCTCTGCAGAGGGTGTACTCTTTACCCACGAGTAACGGATTTCTTTAGTCCATCGGGACTAATTCCATCTACGGTCTTTTTGTTGAAAACACACCTAACTTGCACACACCGGCTTATCACACACATTTCTGGAATCACCCACGACACCTGTTAAGCAAACTCTAAGTGGGGAGGCTACAACCTCGCGTAGCATGGGATCAAATTTATATCGCGCGCTCTAAGGGGTGGCCTCCCCTCTCGGTCCCAACCGGAAACACCCATGCCCCCGGACCAGGTGGCCTGCCTACCAGTTACAACCAATATCTTCCACCATGGCCTCTCTGTACGGTGTGTGCTAGAAAGAGGTTGACAACTTACTGAACCGTACTCTACTTGCTGTAGAGACGAGTGGTAGTACGAAACAAGTATGGGGGTTACTGGAATAAGACTCGATCTACGGTCGACTCAGGAGGTTTAAGTATTCCCTGCATGATTAGTATAACAAATATATTTCATCAAACCGAGTCACCACTCATATCACCTTACCATGCCATACCAGACAGAACCGTCCCGACGGAGACCAGCGACAAACTCATACCTACCCAAGGCAGAGGTCTTCCCGGTTTCCTGCCGGTATGCATGTAAAGCTCATGAGGGTGATTATCATCACAAGTGTGTCCATTACCAACAGCATGGAAATCAGTACATGCACCCATGCATATGATCATATCACATGAAATAACAAGTCCTTCGAAATGCGGTGGTGTTATAAATGCATCAACGATCACTCCAAAATTATTATGCCGGGGTTCAGAATGCTTTCCTTCAATGTGTGGAAAGGCAGGGTGCTTTCCAAACTTTTGAAAGTTTCTTCTCTCTCCCAAAAATCCTATTTAAAAATATATTTGAATTAACACATATTTCAAAAACAGAACCAAAAAGTTGTTTGAAAATTTTTCAAATAAATCTTAAAATAAACTAGATCAAATATGAGGAAGGTAGGAAAAAGAATCAACTCATTTGGTCTTATATTTAAAAAGTTATAGCCAGTCAAAGATTAGGTCAAAATCTGTTTTTAAATAAAACAGAAAAAGAAAACGTTTCAGATAGAAATACGCCTTCGGTACAGAGGAGGCGTACTTGAGGCTTTACGCCTCCACTTAACCACGCGGACGGCGCGGGGTGTCACTGACAGTGGGCCTGCCTGGCCCACTGGTCAGGTTTGACCAGTCACCGCGCGTCGTCTCCCTCCTTTGCCCGAGCGGAGCGGGGCTCCGGCGATCGTCGCCGGCGTTTGGATGCTCCTCGCGGGCCCCCGAGGGTGGGGATGGATCCGCAAGGTTGAGGCGATCCTCCCGGTAGTCGCTGGGTCAGCGGGGACGGCGTGAGCTGTCGGCGGCGAGCTCCTCGGCGGAGGGAAGCTTCGGGGAAAAGTGGTTTCGGGGCGGCGGTGGTTCTCGATCGAAATGGAGTAGGGGGAAGGTTTACGGGAGGACGAGGGGGTTCTTGGTGGAGAGAACGGAGAGTGGGAGGCCCTGGTGGTGCCGAATTTGGCCGGGGCAGTGGTGGCGGCTGCCGTTGCCGGAGATGGGGATGAAGACCTTCCCCGAGTCGATTGGCTGCCATGGGAGGACTAGGGGAGCACTCTAAGGCTTCCTGCGTGCCCGGGGTGGCTCGGGGCCTCCTCTTATAGCTCGTCGAGGTCGGTTCCGCGGCGGCCGGATAAGCTCTCCAGTGAACCGCCTCGCTGTAGCTTGCAGGGCAACGTGGCGCGGCTGGGGATGACGGCAAGAGCTAGTGGACGAGAGGGCACTGCTCCAAGGGCCAGGTGGCGAGCCGGGGTGGCTTGGGCGGCGCTGCACGGCGCAGGGCTGTCGGGCGGCGGCGGCTAGTGTTTGGCCTGCCGGGCGCGGCGGGGGCTGCTTGGCGCGTTGCTGCGAGGAGGGGAGCGCGTGGCGTGGTGCTGCAGAGCGGGCCAAAGCCGTGGGGGCCAGCGTGTCGGCTCGGGCGCGCGGCTGCAATACGCGCGCTCTGGGCGCGTCCAGTGCACGCACACCATGTGTTCGACACAATGCCGAGGCATGCTACAGGTCGCAAGTGAGGATGGGATTTACCAGATCGAGGTTAGGAGCAACGGGGAGTCTAGTGGACATGCTGGTTTGATCAGAGGTGCAAGTTCACAGTGCAATGCCACAATCATGCCAGAACTGGTCATGCTCTCCAGGTGTTTGGCAAAATGCCACATGCACTTAGGCAGGTCTTGGGGTGGCCAAAAACTCCAGATGGGGGTCTCTTTAGATGCAAAAGAGAGTGGTGAGGTTAGTTGGACAAAAGGGGAAACTTGTTAGTGCAAGTTTTACAAAACTACATTTCTGGACAGGAAATAAATAGCATTATTCCATGAACCAAAAGTGATCTAAATGGTGCATGCTCCTGGACTTAAGGGTTTAACATGGGGGACTACAAGTAGGAGAAATAATTAAGGGTATAGGAGCAACTAAAATGGTGGTTGCTGCACAAATCTTCAAGTTGGTCCAGAATGGAAATGAGGTTGATTCACTCAATAATTTCAAAGAACAACCCTGGATTTTTGCACAAAGTGGAAAAATAGGCTCCTACTGACCTCCCTTAATTTTGGTAGAAGTTTTAAAGAAATATTTAAATAGGTTGTAGTGAAAAATGCACTCTGGACCAGAGAAGAAAAATTGAGTGTAGGGCTCAAAATATTTCATGAATGAAATATATTTTTGCATAAAAGTGATTAAAAACCATCACATGACATCTCCAAATTTTTATGGGAATTTTAAGTGAATTTATCAAATGGTTGTAGTTCAAATAAGGCCATTTAACCTAGAAAACCTTTTTCAAGAAAATAAAGATCAAGCAACTTAATTATTTAATTAGTTACACTCATAACAGGAAAGTTTTTCTTGAGAGGTTAAACAAGTCCAACAACACTTTTGAAAAAAAAATTCTTTTTGGGAAAAACTCATCATAACAGGGAAGGAAATGATTTAAACAAAAATCAAAAAGGAGCTCAAAAGTTCAAAGTTTTAAATCCTGGCAAAATTTAATTCCCTTAAAACAAGGCCAATTTTTTTTTGGGTGTCACAATTGTATTCAATTTGAGGAAGAACTTCATCATATTCAACATTGTCATGGTGACCAATGTCTTCAGCAGTGATGGGATCAACTACTGGAATCTCTTCAGCTTCAGGAGCCTCTGTGAAAGTAGGCTCATGAACAGTCATTCGTAGTTCTTGGGTTGCAAATGCAGGACGAACCACTGAGATGGGTTCAACAACAAGGGGCTCTGTGGGAGCAGCCCGATTTTTCTTGGTCTTGCGCTTCTTCTTGGAGGGAGCAGCATCAGAGGCTTCTGAGGTTTTCCGTTTTCTGGCTTCAGCCTCTGCAACCCTCATCTTCTTCAGTCTGAAGCGGTTGACATGGCCTTTGGCTTCGAGCCAGTCATGCTGCTAGGGAAGACTATGCGAGGTTCATCTTGCCTTGACGGTGCAGATTGGACAGTCGATTTCTTCTTCTTTGCAGCCATCCTGGGGTCGATGCCAGGACGAACAAGAGCCTTGCGCTTCTCTGCCTCATTGTAGGCAAGCACACACTTGTCAGCCAGATTTTTCATGCGCTCACGAGAGCCTCTAGCTTCTTCACGCTTCTTGTGAAACGCCTCTTTGAGCTCGTGAATCATGATTTTGAAGTTCTTGACATCTTGCACGCTGAGCTTGGCCACATGCTTCTTGAACTGAGCCTTTTCATAGTCAATCTTGTGCTTCAGTTCGACGATGCGCTGAGCAATAGCTAGCTCAGAAGCAATGGCGCCATTGAAGGCGATGCTGAGGCCAATGGGAAGTTGCAAGTCATCAAAGCGGAGATTTGGTGTCTCAAACCACTCATCAATGAAGTTATGGATGATTGCCACGTCAAAGAGAGGCAAATTATTGAAGATCTCTGCTTCTTCCTTGCTCTTGATCAGTTGCTCAAGAGCATCATCTGCAAGATCGTCATCGCTGGACAGATCAATGTGCTCTTCACGCAGAATGGCAGCAAGAGTCAATGTCTGATCAGTACTCTTGATGATTTTCTTTTTCTTCTCCATCTTCTTGGAGATGCGTGAAAGATCTTCAGACTGCACACTGTCTTCAGGAGGTGCAGTGGCCAGTGGCTTCACACGAGAAGCTTTTGGAGGTGCAGCTGATGTGGAAGCCTTATTTTTCTTTGGCTTCTGCGGCTTTGGTGGAGGAGCTGGGGCTTCATCAGTATCAACATCATTATCAGAATGATCCACTTTGGCACCTTGTACCAAGACGTATGAGATTAGGCCATCAAGGTTTGTAAAGGGGCCGATTCTATTTTCTTCCACTTCACGTGTGCCATCATCACGGGGAGCAGAGGGACCAGGATTGAAGTCTAATCCCCATGACTTCTTGTTTTCCTTTGCCGAAGCCTTTGCATACTGGAAGTTGCGCTTGAAGATATTATCGTCACAACACCAGAGCAATGATGATGGGTCGGCATCTTCAGGCTGTGGTCCACGGACCATACAAGGATAGAATTCTTGTGCAATGGCTTCAGCTTTGTTCTTGGGGGGAAGGCCTTGATAGAGAATATCACCCCAAGGACTCTTGATAGCATTCTTCTCAGCGTACTACTGGGTCATGAACCTGTACTTGAACCATTGTTCAGCCCAATAGCGTCGAATCCATTGGATTCATGTCTTGCGCTGATTATAATCCTCTTCAGGATCTGTCTTGTAAAGTTCTGTAAGATCATCAGGCAGATCCTTTGATGTTCCCCTTCGACGCTGTCTACCACCCTTCCTTACAGATTTCTCCGTAGCCATGAACTTCAAACTTAATGGTTTTAATATGTTCAAAGTCTTCAAAGGTTTTCGCTTGCTGGTCAAACAGGAACGGGCTTCGGGAGATTCAATGTGTTGCTGT
This sequence comes from Triticum aestivum, assembly GCF_018294505.1. Taxonomy (NCBI): domain Eukaryota; kingdom Viridiplantae; phylum Streptophyta; class Magnoliopsida; order Poales; family Poaceae; genus Triticum; species Triticum aestivum. The sequence continues at coordinate 394,205,907 of NC_057813.1, forward strand.
AAGAATTCTTTTGATTGAACTCTTTACCATTGTCGTCGGGACCAAGATGATGTTTGGCTGGCATTGGCGTCGTGTAACCTTTGCAATCTTGCATGCCGAACTTCTTCAGACAGTCTTTGAGATATTTTTCTTGAGATATGAAGATGCCATTTCTTTGCTGACGAATTTGAAGACCAAGGAAGAACTTCAGCTCACCCATCATGGACATCTCATATTGCTCTTGCATCATGTATCCAAACTCATCACTATACTTCTGGTTGGTGCAGCCGAAGATTATGTCATCCACATATATTTGGCATACAAACAGTTCACCATCATATGTCTTCATGAAGAGTGTGGGATCGAGGGATCCTGGTTTGAAGCCTTTGCTCTTTAGGAAGTCTTTGATTGTATCATACCAAGCGCGAGGAGCTTGTTTGAGTCCATACAGTGCTTTGTTTAGTTTGTGCACCATATCAAGATGTTTTGGATCTTCAAAGCCTGGTGGTTGAGCAACGTACACTTCTTCTTCAATCTTGCCATTGAGAAAAGAACTGTTCACATCCATTTGATATAGCAAGATGTTGTGGTGATTAGCATAGGCTAGCAGTATGCGAATAGCTTCAAGCCTAGCCACAGGAGCAAATGTTTCATCGAAGTGAATTCCTTCAACTTGAGTATATCCTTGAGCCACAAGACATGCTTTGTTTCTGACGACTTTACCATGCTCATCTTGCTTGTTCCGATATATCCATTTAGTGCCAATAATATTATGTTTGCGAGGGTCAGGGCGATTGACAAGTTCCCAAACATTATTCAGCTTGAACTGTTGAAGTTCTTCTTGCATGGCTTGAATCCATTCAGGTTCCATAAAGGCTTCAGCAACTTTCTTTGGTTCAGATATTGATACAAATGAAAAATGCCCACAGAAATTTGCTAACTGTGTTGCTCTTGAGCGAGTAAGTGGACCAGGTGCATTGATGCTATCAATTATCTTCTCAATTTGTACTTCATTTGCAACATGAGGATGAACTGGACGAAGCCCTTGCTCATGCTGATCATTGTCATCATTGGGAAGATTGTCTTCGGTCTGAGCATTGTCTTCAGGTTGGTTTGGTGCAGAAATGATAAGTTCCTCTTCAGGCTGTGCTTCAGAGGGCATGATTTCACAAGTTCCCATCAGCTTGATAGATTCGCTGGAAGGAGCTTCATCTAATGTGCTTGGCAGGAGCTCTCGTTGTGAACCATTGGTTTCATCAAATTGCACGTCCATAGTTTCAACGATTTTGTAGTGAAAGAGGTTGAAGACTCTGTAAGAGTGCGAATCCTTTCCATAACCGAGCATGAAGCCTTCATGAGCTTTGGGTTCAAATTTTGACTTGTGATGGGGATTCTTGATCCAGCACCTAGCACCAAAGACTCTGAAGTAGCTGACATTTGGCTTCTTGCCAGTAAAGAGCTCATAGGATGTTTTGCCCAGAAGCTTGTGGATGTAAACACGATTGATGATGTGACATGCTGTATCAATAGCTTCAGGCCAGAACTTTCTTGGTGTATTGTACTCATCGAGCATTGTTCGAGCCATTTCAATAAGGGTTCTGTTCTTGCGCTCAACAATGCCATTTTGCTGAGGTGTGTATGGGGCAGAGAACTCATGAGTGATTCCCATTGTATCCAGATAAAGATCAAGCCCGGTGTTCTTGAATTTAGTGCCGTTATCACTTTTGATATGCTTGATCTTGACGCCAAAGTTGTTCATTGCTCGATTGGCGAATCGTCTGAAGACATCTTGTACTTCAGTCTTGTAGAGAATTATGTGCACCCATGTATATCTTGAGTAGTCATCAAAAATGACGAAGCCATAGAGACACGCTGTTGTTGTGACGGTAGATAGTGAGTAGGGCCAAATAAGTCCATGTGCAACAACTCGAAGGGTTGAGATGTCGTCATGATTGTCTTCGAGGGGTGCTTGGCCCTCGTCATCTTTCCAGCTTCGTAGGCACCACACAAATGATCTTTCTTGAACTTGATACCTTCGATGCCTATGACATGCTTCTTCTTGACGAGTGTGTGTAAGTTCCTCATGCCAGCATGCCCCAGCCTTCGATGCCAGAGCCAGCATTCTGAAGCTTTTGCAAGAAGACATACATCAAGCTGTGGACCTGCTGAGAAATCTACCATGTATAGATCACCTTTCCTATACCCTTCAAAGACTAGAGACTTGTCAGATTCCATTAGTACAAGGCAATGATATTTTCTGAATATCACAATCATGTTTAAGTCACAAAGCATTGAGACAGACATTAAGTTGAATCCAAGGGATTCAACAAGCATCACTTTATCCATGTGTTGATCCTTTGAGATTGCAACTCTGCCTAGACCCATTACCTTGCCTTTACCAGTGTCAGCAAATGTGATTTGACTCTTGTCGGATGGACGTAAGGTTGAGTCCATGAGAAGACTTCGATCACCAGTCATATGATTAGTTCATCCGCTGTCCATAATCCATTCTGAAGCACGAGGTGTCATACCCTACATTGCAGTTAGGAGGATAGGCTTCACAAGGTATGTTGTGAAGCATAAGCATTTGACGCACACTAGGATTATCACAGCTTAGATGAAAGTTAGAACACACAGTATGACAGGTAAGCGATTCATATGTGGAATACATAGTAAGTCATTTTATCATGCGTCCCTTATAGTGTTTTAGGTCCCCAACAATAATATCGGACGCCTTTGATTGCTGGCTGGAGACCATGTTCTGCAAAAGAGAGTTAGTTCTTCTTCACCACCCACATCTTTAGGGGTGACTTAGAAGCAATGAGTCTAAGTGCAGCATCTGAGAATTTCGGCTTTAGAGCCCCAGCAAATAGCCTTGCAGGAGATGAATGATACTCATATGAGTAAACAGAAAAGTTCTTAGTCCTATGAACATGGCGGTTTGAGTACACACGTTCATAGTCATTAGTTTGAGTATGATTTCCCTGCAAAACATTAGCGTTAGGGTGACTCAGGTGAGTCCTGTTTCCGTATGAAGCCGCTGGACCATGTGACGCCTTTGGTCTGGGGTTTGTCTTCTTCCCTGGTGGTGTCATGACAACATTCATAGGAAGATTCTCAAGACAGCTTTTGGGAACCCATATCTTCTTCATTGGCGGTCCATTCCTGCAGTTAGTACCAATATACCTGGCAAACACTTCACCATTCTGTTTTTTGAACAGTTTATAGTTTGCATCAAAGGATTCATCAATGATAATAGGATTAGCACAGGTAAAGCCAGATAAAGTGAATGGATCCACTGAAGGTACCTTTGCAGCAACCCATGTGGTTTTGGGATACTGCTCAGGCTTCCAGTAGGAGGCATCAACATTCATTTTCCTCTCGAACCCAACACCCTCTTTCCTAGGGTTTCGGTTCAGAATCTGCTTTTTGAGGACATCGCAAAGTGTCTGATGCCCTTTCAGACTTTTATACATCCCTTTTTCAAGCAGTGTCTTCAACCTAGCATTTTCATCAGCAATAGTAGTGGTATCCTCAGCAGAGGGGTTAGTTACCACATCAGTAGTTGAAGACAAAGCAACAGTAGCAGCATTGGAACATTCAGCAACAGAGGTAGCGTTATTATGCTCAATGCATTTTAAACATGGTGGTTCAAATCCATCCTGAGCGGAACTGATCCGTTGAGCGCGAAATGACTCATTCTCTTTTTGAAGATCTTCATGAGTCGCTTTCAATTTCTCAAGCTCTTGCTTCCTTTGAAGATAATCATAGGAGAGCTTTTCATAAGTGGTTGAGAGCGTCTCATTAAGACTTTCAAGTTCTTGATACTTAGCATGAAGATTTTTTATGTCTTCAACTAAGGACTGCGTACGTGTCATTTCCGCGTCCAACAGGTCATCGCTTTTGTCTAACAGTTTTTGAGTATGATCCAAAGCCCTTTGTTGTTCAGTAGCAATTTTAGCAAGTTTTTTATAGCTGGGTTTAGATTCACAATCAGAGTCATCTTCACTTGATGTTTGAAAGTAAGCATCGCGTGATTTTACCTTGGCACCGCGTGCCATGAAGCAGTAGGTGGGAGCAGGGTCGTCCTTGTCATCATCAGCGTTGGTGTGGGAGTCATTGTCTTCAATGTTGAAGATGGACTTGGCAACGTAGGTTGTGGCTAGAGCCAGACTTGCAACGCCAGAGTCGGAGTCAGCTTTAGATTCCACCTCCTCCTCCTCAGATGCAGACTCCTCCTCTGAATCCATTTCCTTGCCAACAAAAGCACGAGCCTTGCCAGATGAGCTCTTCTTATGAGATGAAGACTTTGATGAGGACTTGGAAGAAGACTTTGATGATTTTCTTCTTCTTCTTGTCATCAGAGTCATATTCCTTGCTCTTCTTCTTCTTCTTCTTCTTCTCGTTGTCCCACTGAGGACACTCAGAGATGTAGTGCCCAGGCTTCTTACACTTGTGACATGTTCTCTTCTTGTTGTGTTGAGTGGAAGCTTCATCATTTCTTGAACTGGATCGTGATGACTTTCTGAAGCCCTTCTTCTTGGTGAATTTCTGGAACTTCTTCACAAGCATAGCAAGTTCCCTTCCAATGTCTTCAGGATCATCTGAACCGCAGTCAGATTCTTCTTCTTCAGATGAGGAAACAACTTTTGCCTTCAAAGCACGAGTTCGGCCATAGTTGGGGCCATAGATATCTCTTTTCTCAGAAAGCTGGAACTCATGTGTGTTGAGCCTCTCAAGTATATCAGACGGATCGAGAGTCTTGAAGTCAGGACGTTCTTGTATCATGAGGGCAAGGGTGTTAAAGGAGCTGTCAAGAGATCTCAGCAGCATCTTGACGATTTCATGCTTGGTGATCTCAGTAGCGCCGAGAGCCTGAAGCTCATTTGTGATGTAGGTGAGGCGATCAAACGTGAGCTGGACATTTTCATTGTCGTTTCTCTTGAAGCAGTTGAAGAGGTTGCGAAGAACACTGATCCTTTGATATCTTTTAGTTGAGACGCCTTCGTTGACCTTGGACAGCCAATCCCAGACTAGCTTTGACATTTCCAGAGCACTCACACGACCATACTATCCTTTGGTCAGATGACCACAGATGATGTTCTTTGCAGTCGAGTCCAGTTGAATGAACTTCTTGACATCAGCAGGGGTGACACCTTCACCAGTTTTTGGAACGCCGTTCTTGACGACATACCAGAGGTCGATATCAATGGCTTCAAGATGCATGCGCATCTTATTCTTCGAGTAGGGATATTCAGTTCCATCGAACACGGGGCAAGCAGCGGAGACTTTGATTATCCCTGCAGTCGACGTAGCTAAACTCCAGGAGGTTAAACCGAATCACACAGAACAAGGGAGTACCTTGCTCTGATACCAATTGAAAGTGCTAGTTATCGACTAGAGGGGGGGTGGATAGGCAATTTTTATCAAAGTCTTCAAAACGTGGAAGTTTCAAAGACAAACAATAGAAATGACCTAATTGATATGCAGCGGAAGATAAACTACAACAAGCAAGCCATAGTCATGTATGCAATAATGTGAACGTACAAAGACTAATAGCAGCTAGGTAGTAAGGATCAGGATGGAAGATAGTATGAAGCCAATCAACGATAGTAGTCAAGCAATGAAGTCAAATAGATAAGACAAATAAGCAATGACTTCACGAAGACAAACTCAAATTAAAGGAGGGAAGGGATAGAACCAGTCACTTGTTGAAGACACAGGATTTGTTGGACCAGTTCCAGTTGCTGTGACAACTGTATGTCTGGTTAGGGAGGCTGAGATTCAACTCAGAAGACCGCATCTTCACCTTATTCCCCTTGAGCTAAGGACACACAGTCCTCGCCCAATCACTCTGGTAAGTCTTCAAGGTAGACTTCTGAACCTTCACAGACTTCGTTCACCGGCAATCCACAATGACTCTTGGATGCTCAGAACGCGACGCCTAACCCGCTGGAGGATACACAGTCCTCAAGTGTAATAAGTCTTCAAGTCACACAGACAGAAAGACTTCAGTGATGCCTAACACTCTTTGGCTCTGGGTGTTTGGGCTTTGTCTTGGCAAGGATTTCTCTCTCAAAGGCTTCGAGGTGGGTTGCTCTCAAAACGACAAAAGCCGTAAACTAACTCTGAGCAGCCACCAATTTATGGTGTAGGGGGTGGGCTATTTATAGCCCCAAGGAAACCTGACCTGATATCCGAAATGACCCTGGATCACCAAGGAACTGACACGTGTTCCAACGGTCAGATTTCAAACACACACGGCAACTTTACTTGGGCTACAAGCAAAGCTGACTCATCCTGCTCTGGATAAGATTTGCTCTCATTGTCTTCGCTCAAAGACATAGGATTTGGGTTGAGCATCACTTCAGTCACTCTGACTTTGTTCACTTGGACCCCACTTAACAGTACGGTGGTTCCTATGACTCAACAAAGAAGAAAAGGAAAGAACGAAACAACTCAGTCTTCACGCTCCATAGTCTTCACTCAATGTCTTCTCATGTCATAGTCTTCAGTGTGAATATCTTCACACACCACCATTGTCTTCAATGTCTTCATACATTTTTAGGGGTCATCTCCGGTAGGTAAACCGAATCAATGAGGGACACTACCTGCGTTATCCTGCAATTTTCACAAATGTATTAGTCCCTCAACCAACTTTGTTGTCAATACTCCAAAACCAACTAGGGGTGGCACTAGATGCACTTACACTAGTCAGTATGCGATGCTCAGTGGATATGATTTATTGTTGATATTGTGGAAAGTTATGTGATACTCTCATGATGATGTTGATATCATGTTCATGCATTTTATCATGGCTCAGCATATTTGCATTCAAGTTAACCGGATTAAATTGAACTTGAACAACTGTTGGTTGAGTCATGGTGCCGCTGAATTGATGTTGACCAGTGCAACCACGCTTACTGGTATGGGACGGTCTTAACTAGGTCTATTGTTGTGCCTCTCGCCGGTGCCTCCAACGAGGGAAGGTTATGGGCACGCTCTACCCTGATCAGGTAGGCGAACATAAGCCTTGTGTGCCCGTAGTTGTTATAGCCGGCAGATCCCCGTGTGGGATCGTTTATGTTTTGGCCACGACGGTGGTCATTGTGTCTAGAGGCAGACACGGGGCCACCCATGACAGCCCAGAGGGGAGTGAGTCGGAGTGGCCGGGAGAGTGTCATGACAGTAGATCGGTTTTGTTGGAACGTCGTTGGTCCACCCGAATGGGAGTGCGAGGCCATGGGTTCCGTAGTGTGGGTACAGTGTACTAACCTCTGTAGAGTGTATATTAAATCTATCAATAGCCGCGCCCGCGGATAAGGGCCCAGGTCGAAAGTAGGTCACACCATAAGTCAACAGTAATAAGAATAATGTGATTAATAACAATGAGATGAGTTGGTTGTGATCGCCGTAAGGATCACGGGCCATTTAGTGGTCGGGTTGTGATCGCGATAAGGATCACGGGCCAAGTGTTGGTCGGATTGTGATCACCGTAAAGATCACGGGCCAAGTGATGGTCGGGTGGTGATCACCGTAAGGATCACGATGGTATCGAGGATACCGAGTTGTTGTATATTCGTGTTGTTGTACGAGAATCATGGGTAAAGGTCAAGCTCCTCATAGTCATTTACTGATTACTACGGTATTGTTTATAGCAAGCTTGATTTGATCCTGAGATGATCGTGTGATAACAAGGTTGGTAAGTGATGCATATGTTGGTTACAAGGTAACCCGAGTAGAATAAGTGGTGCATATAGTGTCATCATGTTGCACGATAGTATTGTCGGATTAATATTTTCATGCCATGTTCATGTTATGTTAGCCGTATCATGTTCATGTTGGTGATGCCATGTTAGTATGATGATCTCATGATAATCCCTGTTTAACCTATAATTGCCATGCTGTTGTCTGTCTTGAATGCTTCCGGTTTATTGTGAGCTTGCAAGTACATTCAATGTACTAACCTCGCGTGTCCTGCCAGTTTGCAGGTCATTCCGGATTTGATTGCTTGCTTGTCGTTGTTTCCGTCCGTGCGAGCTAGGATAAGTGTTCCAGCCAGAGTCCCTGCGGAGTGGAGTTCACCACCGTCATCGTTGTTCCGCTGCTAGAGTTATTCCGCTGCTTCGAGTTGTTCTGCTGCTTGCATAGAGCAACTGAGTATGGCGTAGTGTCGATGTACCGATGTTATTCATTGTAATATCGACAACCTTGTATTCATATTCGTGTAATAATAGAAGGCTAGTTTGTTCTATGCTAAGCAGTGCCGTATTCCAGAAGACTTCTCCTCGATCTTTGGGCTGGAATATGCGGCGTTCCGGTTTTCTTTGAGCCGGGGTGCCACAGCGCTTGGTATCAGAGCAGGTCTGGGTGTAGGACGCCCTAGACCGTGCGAACGTTTGAAAGCGATAGTATAGACCCCAGTTGCTTTGTTGCACCTGATTGCTGCATTTGTTTGTCGCATAACATGCATATAACATTATTATTTATTACTAACGGTTTATCTGGTGAGTATAGCTGGCATCGGTTCGGATCCACTACAGCTAAACCTTAGCATTTCTCTAATTCCTTTTTCTTTCGGTGTTTGGTGTCGTTTCTGTCCCAGCAGAGTGATGCCAAGTGATCCCGACACTGTTTGCAAAAATGGTGCTCAGGTATCGCGCCGATGTCTTTCTTTCAGTCCCATCTATCATTTCGGTGATGGACATGTGTCTATCCCAGATCGTTCTTTTTATTTTGTCGTGTTGGCAACCCTTAATGATCTTAGTTATCAAGAAAGGGCAATGTCAGCAGCCTCAGCTTTTCCCCGCTATCCTATTTCTTGGACGAGTACGGATATTTTTCCGTCCGCTTGATAATGATGTGGTTGCAACCTTCGTGTCCTACTGCATGATTACCGAGTACGTCCTCGCCTCCGAGCTAGTCCAGGTTGCTATCTGGCTAAGCTAGCACTTGGTGTAGCGTTGTTTACACCAATTCTTCCACACATTTATTCATCCTCGTACACACCGCCACAGCATATTAGACCGCAATACCGGAGTTTCCGCGAGATTTGTGTGCTTAGGTGTGCATGCATATTATTGTGTGAGTAGCAGCAATATGTGATGATTGCTTGATTAATTATATTAGTAGGATGCTTGTGCGCTTTTGTTTTAGTCATTTCTATTGTTCCTTTCTTTGGGCCTTCGGTGTTACAAATTTTCCCCCTATTAAAGTTGCTCGTCAGCCGACACCGGACCCGAAGAGTCAGCAAGAAATGCATATATTTGGAAACTCAACTAAACAGAATGGAATTGTCAGCACACTGCAGTGAAATTGGGAATATCTCGTCTGAATGCAAAAGAAATCCTGGATGGACCGTCAGTATCAAGTTTGCATTAGCGTGCACCCATCACAACAAAATGATTAAATCAGCAAGAAGATAAATTGTGTGCAAGGTTAACAGAATATTATCAAAGGTATGGCTTAGATACAAGTTTAATTTTTTGAGGATGATTTTGGAACTCGATGTACCTGGAAGCAAGAAAAAATATGGCATATACTCAGAAAGGAGGATAGTCCAGTAAAACCATGTTTCATGCAAGAAATCAATAGAAAAAAATATTCAAATGGTTATATATGTGGAAATCAGACCGCATATCACAATAAGAAGCTTCTTGAAAGTGCTAGTTATCGACTAGAGGGGGGGTGAATAGGCGATTTTTATCAAAGTCTTCAAAACGTGGAAGTTTCGAAGACAAACAATAGAAATGACCTAATTTATATGCAGCAGAAGATAAACTACAACAAGCACGCCATAGTCAAGTATGCCATAGTGTTAACGTACGAAGACTAATAGCAGCTAGGTAGTAAGGATCAGGATGGAAGATAGTATGAAGCCAATCAACAATAGTAGTCAAGCAATGAAGTCAAACAGATAAGACAGACAAGCAATGACTTCACGAAGACAAACTCAAAGTAAAGGAGGGAAGGGATAGAACCAGTCACTTGTTGAAGACACAGGATTTGTTGGACCAGTTCCAGTTGCTGTGACAACTGTACGTCTGGTTAGGGAGGCTGAGATTCAACTCAGAAAACCACGTCTTCACCTTATTCCCCTTGAGCTAAGGACACACAGTCCTCGCCCAATCACTCTGGTAAGTCTTCAAGGTAGACTTCCGAACCTTCACAGACTTTGTTCACCGGCAATCCACAATGACTCTTGGATGCTCAGAACGCGACGCCTAACTGGCTGGAGGATACACAGTCCTCAAGTCTAATAAGTCTTCAGGTCACACAGACAGAAAGACTTCAGTGATGCCTAACACTCTTGGTTCTGGGTGTTTGGGCTTTGTCCTCGCAAAGATTTCTCTCTCAAAGGCTTCGAGGTGGGTTGCTCTCAAAACGACAAAAGCCATAAACTAACTCTGAGCAGCCACCAATTTATGGTGTAGGGGGTGGGATATTTATAGCCACAAGGCAACCCGACATGATATGTCCAAAATGACCCTAGGTCACTAAGGAACTGACACGTGTTCCAACGGTCAGATTTCAAACACACACGACAACTTAACTTGGGCTACAAGCAAAGCTGACTCATCCAGCTCTGGATAAGATTTGCTCTCATTGTCTTCGCTCGAAGACATAGGATTTGGGTTGAGCATCACTTCAGTCACTCTAACTTTGTTCACTTGGACCCCACTTAACAGTACGGTGGTTCCTATGACTCAACACAGAAGAAAAGGAAACAACGAAACAACTCAGTCTTCGCGCTCCATAGTCTTCACTCAATGTCTTCTCATGTCATAGTCTTCAATGTGAACATCTTCACACACCACCATTGTCTTTAATGTCTTCATACATTTTTAGGGGTCATCTCCGGTAGGTAAACCGAATCAATGAGGGACACTACCTGCGTTATCCTGCAATTATCACAAACGCATTAGTCCCTCAACCAACTTTGTCGTGAATACTCCAAAACCAGCTAGGGGCGGCACTAGATGCACTTACAATCTCCCCCTTTTTTGTGATTGATGACAAACTGGTTGAAGTTTTCAACGGGAAGGAAGTATGTGAAATTGTAAAGGATAGCGTATTGTCTTCATAAGTGGCAAGGGCTCCCCCTGAAGATGTGCATATAAATAATTTGTTTTTCGAATGCAAATGCATATGGCAGGTTGTACTTGTGGAGATCCTCTTCAAGTTATGAAGATAATTCATCATGCACAAAATGATATAGCTAAGAGAATGACATGCATAATGAAAAATGGACGTCTGCAGAATGATCTAAGTGCGGAAGTTATCATCGCACATGGAAATGCAAATAAGTAGTAGACGACTATCAAGTTTAAGTGTTACAACTCAAAGAACGAAGTGTATCAAAAGCAAGAGTTGTAAGCACTAGGCAAAAATATAAAGCAACTGCCCTTATGTACCCGCTTGAAGACTATCAACTCATATGCTTCTCCCCCTTTTGTCAGTAATGACCAAAAAGGTTTGAAGACATAGAGCATCTACTCGTCCTCTTGAGGAGTAGGTGAAGGAGCAGGGTTGTCATAGTTGGTTCGCGGTGCAGACGAACTTGGTGCAGTGTCGATGCGTGCAGAAGTAGGGGGCGGTGAAGTTACATCGTCTTCATCATCGATCACATTGTCATTTACAGTTGCCGCGGAGGAAGAATAGTCAGAGTCTTCAAGAGATGGAGTTCTACGTAGGACAGTATTCCATGGAGGAGTGGAGTCAAACTTGAATCTTTCAGTGAAGCCATCGTCTTGAAGATCTGCTTCAGCACTGAGCAGCGTCAAACTCTTCCATGATCGCCGACAAGTTTCGTGAGTGACAAATGCATTCTTGGTGGCAAGGTTTCGAATGCGATTTACATCCACCAAGAGGCTTTGCATCTGATGCTTGAGCCAAAAATGATGCTTATCTTGCTTTTGATGCAGGGCCACAAGAAGTTCTCGGTCATTTAGGACCCAAGAGCGCTTCTGAGGCCTTTGAGCAATAGTGCTCTCAGTAGCTTCAGTTGGCGCACGATGAGGTAGACGAGTGTTTCCAGCCATTGGATAGACACGAGTTACTGCTTGGACTCCTTCAATAGGCTGAGTGAAGCTTTGATGTTCAGCGTTTTGAAGACTAAGAGGCTTCTTGGCAGGTTCAGGGTATATGGCTTCAACTGACATATCAACCTCTGGTATAAATATCACATGATTGCGAGCAGAGGGTTGATAGTTGACAGCAGAGTGTTGCTTGATGAGGCACGTGACCCATGGAGCATAGAAGTTCAGGCCAAACAGATCAGATCCTGCCACAGCCACTTGCCTAAGGAAGAAATCTTGTGCATTGAAGCTGATGCCATTGAGGATTTAAAAGACCAATGTCTTCATGACTCCTTCAAGTTTTGCAGCTGAGGAATGTCCTTTGATCGGCCACAGAGTCCGCCTTATGATGTGATATATGGTGCGCGGCAGATACTCAAGGTCATCAACAAAGAATTCCTTTGGATATTCAGCATCATGTGGCAAAGGCTTCATCATGCTCAACCTCTGGCTCATGTTTGGTTCTGGCTTATGGAAGATGCTCTCCAGTGCATTGCGGTGGTTTTGGCAACCAGGTTCATATAGCTCTCCAGGAGTGGATAGGCCTGTAAGCTCAATGATGTCAAGAGCTTTGGCTTCATGATGAACATTTCCTGTCATCCACTCAAGAACCCAGGTCTTTGTATCTCTGTTATATCCGTGAATGTGGAGGGTAGCATAGAATTGAAGCAGAACTTCTTCATGCCAATGTTCTTTGTCTGTCACAAAGCTGAGCAGACCAGCATCACGAAAGCAGTCAAGTGCTTCTTCTAAGCATGGTAGTCCAGCAATGGCTTCAGTGTCGAGGCGCGTATGAGGGAAAATGCGCCCTGACAGATGTGGCAGTACCTGGAAACCTTGGCAGTCTTGGCTTTGGCTTTTGGACCTGAGGCCTATGCTCAATGTGATAGTCAAATTGAGGACCAGATACATTAGGCGGAGGGACCAGAACGGGCCATCTTACTGTGATTAGCTCGCCATGGTTCTATGCTTGCTCGATTGTATAGGGTCCTGGTGGCGGAACAGGAGCAGTGGCAGCAACAGTGGCTTCAAGCTGCACAATAGAAGCTTCAGGAGCATTTTCAGCATTGACTTCTGGTATAGTGCTTGGGACAGGCTCCACATTGGCTTCAACCATGATTATGTCAGTGGATTCTTTCGTGTTGGTGGTGGCAGCCTCAAGGTTTTCAACCTCCACTTGCTGAGCTGGAGGGTTAGGCACAGCCACGTTCACTTCATGAACAACTTCTTCAGGAATGGGGGGAGTAGGGACACGTTCTTCTTGACGTTCGTCATCGGTTGATGCAGCCGGATTGTCTTCAGCAGCTGGGGCTTCAGACACAGAGACATTCACAGTTAGAGTGGCTTCTGAAAACACTTGACATGCAATAGGTTGATGGTGCACTTCTCCTTCTGGAACGCTCGGAAGAGGGGCTTGAGGCCTTGGTCCTTTGCGAAGCCTTTGTAGTACAGGCGACACCTTTGGAGATGGAGTGGGCAGGTCCTCATCTTCTTCAACTTGCACGGATGGTGTGGCTTGTTGTTGTTGGGGAGTACTGGGGGAGTCTTGTTGTTGCGGGCGATCAGCCCATGAAGCATCCTGAGCAATTGGCGTCAGAGGACGACCAATGCTGATGATTTCGATGTTCGTACGAACAGGCGATGATACCACATTGTATTCAATTTGAGGAAGAACTTCATCATCTTCAACATTGTCATGATGACCAATGTCTTCAGCAGTGGTGGGATCAACTGCTGGAATCTCTTCAGCTTCAGGAGCCTCTATGGAAGCAGACTCATGAACAGTCATTCGTAGTTCTTGGGTAGCGGATGCAGGAAGAACCACTGAGATGGGTTCAACAACAAGGGGCTCTGTGGGAGCAGCCCGATTCTTCTTGGTCTTGCGCTTCTTCTTGGAGGGAGCAGCATCAGAGGCTTCTAAGGTTTTCCTTTTTCTGGCTTCAGCCTCTGCAGCCCTCGTCTTCTTCTGTTCTGAAGCGGTTGACGTGACCTTAGGCTTCGAGCCAGTCATGTTGCATGGGAAGACAATGCGAGGTTCATCTTGCCTTGAAGGTGCAGGTTGGACAGTCGATTTCTTCTTCTTCTTTGCAGCCATCCTAGGGTTGATGCCAGGACGACCAAGAGCCTTGCGCTTTTCAGCCTCATTGTAGGCAAGCACACACTTGTCAGCCAGATATTTCATGCACTGACGAGAGCCTCTAGCTTCTTCACGCTTCTTGTGAAACGCCTCTTTGAGCTTGTGAAGCATGATCTTGAAGTTCTTGACATCTTGCACACCGAGATTGGCCACATGCTTCTTGAACTGAGCCTTTTCATAGTCAATTTTGTGCTTCAGTTCGATGATGCGCTGAGCAATAGCTTGCTCAGAAGCAATGGTGCCATTGAATGCGACGCTGAGGCTAATTGGAAGTTGCAGATCATCAAAGCTGAGATTTGGTGTGTCAAACCATTCATCAATGAAGTTATGGAGGACGGACACATCAAAGAGTGGCAAGTTATTAAAGATCTCTGCTTCTTCCTTGCTCTTGATCAGTTGCTCAAGAGCATCATCTGCAAGATCGTCATCGCTGGACAGTTCAATGTGCTCATCACGCAGAATGGCAGCAGGAGTCAAAGCCTGATCAGTACTCTTGACGATTTTCTTTTTCTTCTCCGTCTTGGATTTGCATGAACGATCTTCAGACTGCACACTGTCTTCAGGAGGTGCAGTGGCCAGTGGCTTCACACGAGAAGCTTTTGGAGGTTCAGCTGATGATGAAGCCTTAATCTTCTTTGGCTTCTGCGGCCTTGGAGGAGGAGCTGGAGCTTCATCAGAATCAGCATCATTGTCAGAATGATCCACTTTGGCACCTTGTACCAAGACATAGGAGATGAGGCCATCAAGGTTTGCAAATGGGCCAATTCTATTTTCTTCAGCTTCACGTGTGCCATCATCATGGGGAGCAGAGGGACCATGATTGAAGTCTAATCCCTATGACTTCTTGTTTTCCTTTGTCGAAGCCTTAGCATACTGGAAGTTGCGCTTGAAGAGATTGTCATCACGACACCAGAGCAATGATGATGGGTCGGCATCTTCAGGCTGTGGTCCATGGACCATGCAAGGATAGAATTCTTGCGCAATGGCTTTAGCTTTGTTCTTGGGGGGAAGGCCTCGATAGAGAATATCACCCCAAGGACTCTTGATAGCATTCTTCTCAGCGTACTCCTGGGTCACGAACTTGTACTTGAACCATTGTTCGGCCCAATAGCGTCGAATCCATTGGATTCGAGTCTTGCGCTGATTATAATCGTCTTTAGGATCTGTCTTGTAAAGTTCTGCAAGATCATCAGGCAGATCCTTTGATGTTCCCACACGATGTTGTCTGCCACCCTTCCTTACTGATTTCTCTGCAGCCATGAACTTCAAACTGAATGGTTTTAAAATGTTCAAAGGATTCAAAGGCATTTTCTTGCTGGTCAGACAGGAACTGGCTTCAGGAGATTCAATGTGTTGCTGTAAGAATTCTGCAAATGAATGCAGACTATGAGAACCTAGGGATTCTCCCACGGACATGTACCTGTGATAGCATTAGAGATGCGAGGGAAGGGGAAGAGGTCATATGCATTCTCAGAAGATTTTGAAGATAAATCAGTTTGAAGACATTGACCTCATGTTGCGAAGACATTCACTTATATGTTGAGAGTCGGTTCCAGATTTTGTACGAATCCGTGAATAAGTACAAGTGAGGAATCTAACTAGATGTGAAGCTTAAGTGAATATACTAGGCAGTATGAGATGCAGACAGAATAGATCTAACTTTGTATGGACAGAAACCAATTTTGGTAAATTGGATGAATCATTGAGGATCAAAAAGCTGGTAAAAATAGAGTTATATTTACCACGTGAAGAACTGCTAGATGGGATGAATAGGAGACCGAGCAGTTCAATCCACCGTGCTCTAACTTGGCGACGGAGGACACCTACGGCGGCGGCGGAGAGGACGATGCCCGCGGCCGACGTGAGGACGGCGTCGGAGAAGTCGCGGCAGCTAAGCGCTTCGTCGCCGGCGTCGTCGAGAGCTAGCGGTGGCGCTAGGGTTTTGACGAGGTGGAGAGGTGGAAGAAGGTTTTCTTGATCGCAGGGGACACGTATTTATAAGTAGGTGTGCGACACAGTGCAATTACGCAGGTGCCCCTGTCTGTTCATATCCGTGGGACACGTGGCAAGCATGCAACATACTCAGAGTTGTCCCACGTTCCCACGCCCGCCAAGTTTGTCGGATGGTTGTTCCGGCTTCTCCGGATATCGACAATAAAGATGAATCATTTAAAGAGGACTCGATGTTTGTCTCTGTGTCTTCTACTGACAAGGATGCAGAGAAGACATTTGATAGTTTCAATAAAATGCATATGATTTGGACAGATAGAGTTTGAGATAGTAAGCATAGAGAGATTAGGGTCCGATCACATTCACTTAGATCAAAAGATTCAACAATGAAGACATAGCTATAAGTGAATGATGTAGAGGACAGAATACTAGTATATATATATATATATATATATGAGAAAGCAATCAACTCAACATAGTGAAGTAAACCATGAAGATAAGTTGAAAGTTGAAGACAAATCAATATGCGAAGATATTCAACAATAACGCCATGAGTGAAACACTTCAAACCAAGAAATTTGGTGGTGGCGTTACCCACCGTATAGGAAGTATTAGACCCAGACATGGCGCACAATTATCGTGGCGCTCCAAGCCAAATTCCTCGTTAATGTATTCACACTCAGAATGTAAGTCTTCATTGATTGAAGATATACTTCACTTTGTGTGTTGTACATCTAAGTCATCAACATGCACAAGTGTTAGGATGTGTGCCTGATCACAGGACATTTGAGGATTCCAAGATATTTAGCTCACACCGTAACTTGCAAAACCTTTTCTCATCCAGGGGCTTGGTGAAGATATCTGCTAGTTGCTCTTCAGTGTTGACGTGAATGATGTCAATATCTTTCTTCATGACATGATCTCTGAGAAAGTGATGACGAATTTCAATGTGCTTTGTCTTAGAGTGTTGAACTGGATTGTTGGCAATCTTGATGGTGCTTTCGTTGTCGCAGAAGAGAGGTACTTGTTTCAGATTGACGCCATAGTCCTTGAGAGTTTGCTTCATCCACAGAAGTTGATCACAACAAGATCCAGCAGCAATGTATTCAGATTCAGCAGTTGAGAGTGATACACAGTTTTGCTTCTTTGAAGACCAACAGACAAGTGATCGTCCCAGAAAGTGACATGTTCCTGATGTTGACTTGCGATCCACCTTGTCACCAGCATAATCAGCATCCGAGAATCCAACCAGATCAAACCTTGAGCCCTTTGGATACCATAATCTGAGTGTTGGGGTGTAAGCCAAATACCTAAGAATTCGCTTCACAGCTAAGTGATGTGATTCCTTTGGTGTCGCTTGGAGTCGAGCACACATGCAAACACTAAGCATAATATCTGGCCTAGATGCACATAGGTAAAGTAACGAACCAATCATGGAGCAGTATACCTGTTGATCGAACTCTTTACCATTGTCGTCCGGACCAAGATGATGTTTGGCTGGCATTGGTGTCGTGTAACCTTTGCAATCTTGCATGCCAAACTTCTTCAGACAGTCTTTGAGATATTTTTCTTGAGATATGAAGATGCCATTTCTTTGCTGACGAATTTGAAGACCAAGGAACAACTTCAGCTCACCCATCATGGACATCTGATATTGCTCTTGCATCATGTATCCATACTCATCACTATACTTCTGATTGGTGCAGCCGAAGATTATGTCCTCCACATATATTTGGCATACAAACTGTTCACCATCATATGTCTTTGTGAAGAGTGTGGGATCGAGGGATCCTGGTTTGAAGCCTTTGCTCTTCAGGAAGTCTTTGATTGTATCATACCAAGCGCGAGGAGCTTGTTTGAGGCCATAAAGTGCTTTGTTTAGTTTGTACACCATATTAGGATGTTTTGGATCTTCAAAGCCAGGTGGTTGAGCAACATACACTTCTTCTTCAATCTTGCCATTGAGAAAAGCACTTTTCACATCCATTTGATATAGCAAGATGCTGTGGTGATTAGCATAGGCTAGCAGTATGCGAATAGCTTCAAGCCTAGCCACAGGAGCAAATGTTTCATCGAAGTCAATGCCTTCAACTTGAGTATATCCTTGTGCCACTAGATGTGCTTTGTTTGTCACGACTTGACCATGCTCATCTTGCTTGTTCCGATATATCCATTTAGTGCCAATAATGTTATGCTTGCGAGGGTCAGGGCGCTTGACAAGTTCCCAAACATTATTCAGCTTGAACTGTTGAAGTTCTTCTTGCATGGCTTGAATCCATTCAGGTTCCATAAAGGCTTCAGCAACTTTCTTCTGTTCAGATATTGATACAAATGAAAAATGCCCACAGAAATTTGCTAGCTGTGTCGCCCTTGAGCGAGTAAGTGGACCCGGTGCGTTGATGCTATCAATTATCTTCTCAATTTGTACTTCATTTGCAACACGAGGATGAACTGGACGAAGACCTTGCTCATGCTAATCATTGTCATCATTGGAAGGATTGTCTTCGGTCTGAGCATTGTCTTCAGGTTGGTTTGGTGCAGAAATGATAAGTTCCTCTTTAGGCTGTGCTTCAGAGGGCATGATTTCACCAGTTCCCATCAGCTTGATAGATTCACCGGAAGGAGCTTCATCTAATGTGCTTGGTAGGAGCTCTCGTTGTGAACAATTGGTTTCATCAAATCACACGTCCACAGTTTCAACGATTTTGTAGTGAAAGAGGTTGAAGACTCTGTAAGAGTGTGAATCCTTTCCATAACCGAGCATGAAACCTTCGTGTGCTTTAGGCTCAAATTTTGACTTGTGATGGGGATCCTTGATCCAGCATCTAGCACCAAAAACTCTGAAGTAGCTGACATTTGGTTTCTTGCCAGTGATGAGCTCATAGGATGTTTGCCCAGAAGCTTATGGATGTAGACAAGGTTGATGATGTGACAAGCTGTATCAATAGCTTCAGGCCAGAACTTTCTTGGTGTCTTGTACTCATTGAGCATTGTTCGAGTCATCTCAATGAGGGTTCTGTTCTTGCGCTCTACAATGCCATTTTGCTGAGGTGTGTATGGGGCAGAGAATTCATGAGTGATTCCCATTGTATCCAGATAAAGATCAAGCCCGATGTTCTTGAATTCAGTGTTGTTATCACTTCTGATATGCTTGATCTTGACGCCATAATTGTTCATTGCTCGATTGGTGAATCATCTGAAGACATCTTGTACTTCAGTCTTGTAGAGAATTATGTGCACCCATGTATATCTTGAGTAGTCATCAACAATGACGAAGCCATAGAGACACGCCGTTGTTGTGAGGGTAGAGTAGTGAGTAGGGCCAAATAAGTCCATGTGCAATAGCTCGAAGGGTTGAGATGTCGTCATGATTGTCTTCGAGGGGTGCTTGGCCCTAGTCATCTTCCCAGCTTCGCAAGCACCACACAAATGATCTTTCTTGAACTTGACACCTTCGATGCCTATGACATGCTTCTTCTTAACGAGATTGTGTAAGTTCCTCATGCCAGCATGTCCCAGCCTCCGACGCCAAAGCCAGCATTCTGAAGCTTTTGCAAGAAGACATACGGCAAGCTGTGGACCTGCTAAGAAATCTACCATGTATAGATCACCTTTCCTATACCCTTCAAAGACTAGAGACTTGTTAGATTCCATTAGTACAAGGCAACGATATTTTCCGAATATCACAATCATGTTTAAGTCACAAAGCATTGAGACAGACATTAAGTTGAATCCAAGGGATTCAACAAGCATCACTTTATCCATGTGTTGATCCTTTGAGATTGCAACTCTACCTAGACCCAATACCTTGCCTTTACCAGTGTCAGCAAATGTGATTTGACTCTTGTCGGATGGACGTAAGGTTGAGTCCATGAGAAGACTTCGATCACCAGTCATATGATTAGTGCATCCGCTGTCCATAATCCATTCTGAAGCATGAGGTGTCATACCCTACAGTGCAGTTAGGAGGATAGGCTTCACAAGGTATGTTGTGAAGCATAAGCATTTGATGTACACATGGATTATCACAGCTCTTAGCATAAGGTTAGAACTCATAATATGACTGGTAAGCGATTCACATGTGAAATATATGGTAAGATCATTTTATCATGCGTCCCTTATAGTGTTTTAGGTCCCCAGTAATAACATCGGACGCCTTTGATTGCTAGCTGGAGACCATGTTCTGCAAAAGAGAGTTAGTTCTTCTTCACCACCCACATCTTTAGGGGAGGCTTAGAAGCAATGAGTCCAAGTGCAGCATCTGAGAATTTCGGCTTTGGAGCCCTAGCAAATAGCCTTGCAGGAGATGAATGATACTCATATGAATAAGCAGAAAAGTTCTTAGTCCTATGAACATAGCGGTTTGAAGACACACGCTCATATTCATAAGTTTGAGTACGATTTCCCTGCAAAACATTGGCATTAGGGTGAGTCAGGTGAGTCCTATTTCCATATGAAGCCGTTGGACCATGTGACGCCTTTGGTCTGGGGTTTGTCTTCTTCCCTGGTGGTGTCATGACAACATTCACAGGAAGATTCTCAAGACAGCTTTTCGGAACCCAGATCTTCTTCATTGGCGGTCCATTCCTGCAGTTAGTACCAATATACCTGGCAAACACTTCACCATTCTGATTTTTGAACAGTTTATCGTTTGCATCAAAGGATTCATCAACGATAATAGGATTAGCACAGGTAAAGCCAGATAGGGTGGATGGATCAACTGAAGGTTCCTTTGCAGCAACCCATGTGGTTTTGGGATACTGCTCAGGTATCTAGTAGGAGCCATCAACATTCATTTTCCTCTCGAACCCAACACCCTCTTTCCTAGGGTTTCGGTTCAGAATCAGCTTTTTGAGGACATCACAAAGTGTCTGATGCCCTTTCAGACTTTTATACATCCATGTTTCAAGCAATGTCTTCAACCTAGCATTTTCATCAGCAATAGTAGTGGTATCCTCGGCAGAGGTGTTAGTTACCACATCAGTAGTTGAAGACAAAGCAACAGTAGCAGCAGTGGAACATTCAGCAACAGAGATAGCGTTATTACGCTCAATGCATTTTAAACATGGTGGTTCAAATTCATCCTGAGCGGAACTGATTTGTTGAGCGTGAAATGACTCATTCTCTTTTTGAAGATCTTCATGAGTCGCTTTCAATTTCTCAAGCTCTTGCTTCCTTTGAAGATAATCATAGGAGAGCTTTTCATAAGTGGTTGAGAGCGTCTCATGAAGACTTTCAAGTTCTTGATACTTCGCATGAAGATTTTTTATGTCTTCAACTAAGGACTGTGAACATGTCATTTCCACGTCCAACAGGTCATCGCTTTTGTCTAACAGTTTTTGAGTATGTTCCATAGCCCTTTGTTGTTCAGTAGCAATTTTAGGAAGTGTTTTGTAGCTGGGTTTAGATTCACAATCAGAGTCATCTTCACTTGATGTTTGAAAGTAAGCATCGCGTGATTTTGCCTTGGCACCGCGTGCCATGAAGCAGTAGGTGGGAGCAGGATCGTCCTTGTCATCATCAGTGTTGGTCTGGGAGTTATTGTCTTCAGTGTTGAAGATGGACTTGGCAACATAGGCTGTGGCTAGAGCCAGACTTGCAACGCCAGAGTCGGACTCAGCTTCAGATTCCACCTCCGCCTCCTCAGAAGCAGACTCCTCCTCTGAATCCATTTCCTTGCCGACAAAAGCACGAGCTTTGCCAGATGAGCTCTTCTTGTGAGATGAAGACTTTGATGAGGACTTGGAAGAAGACTTTGAAGATTTCTTCTTCTTGTTGTCATCAGAGTCATATTCCTTGCTCTTCTTCTTCTTCTCGTTGTCCCACTGAGGACACTCAGAGATGTAGTGCCCTGGCTTCTTACACTTGTGACAGGTTCTCTTCTTGTTGTCTTGAGTGGAAGCTTCATCATTTCTTGAACTGGATCGTGAAGACTTTCTTAAGCCCTTCTTCTTGGTGAATTTCTGGAACTTCTTCAGAAGCATAGCAAGTTCCCTTCCAATGTCTTCAGGATCATCAGAACCGTAGTCAGATTCTTCTTCTTCGGATGAGGAAACAGCCATTGCCTTCAAAGCACGAGTTCGGCCACAGTTGGGGCCATAGATATCTCTTTTCTCAGAAAGCTGGAACTCATGTGTGTTGAGCCTCTCAAGTATATCAGACGGATCAAGAGTCTTGAAGTCAGGACGTTCTTGTATCATGAGGGCAAGGGTGTCAAAGGAGCTGTCAAGAGATCTTAGCAGCGTCTTGACGATTTCATGCTTGGTGATCTCAGTGGCGCCAAGAGCCTGAAGCTCATTTGTGATGTCGGTGAGGCGATCAAACGTGAGCTGGACATTTTCATTGTCGTTTCTCTTGAAGCAGTTGAAGAGGTTGCGAAGAACACTGATCCTTTGATCTCTCTGAGTTGAGACGCCTTCGTTGACGTTGGACAGCCAGTCCCAGACTAGCTTTGACGTTTCCAGAGCACTCACATGACCATACTGTCCTTTGGTCAGATGACCACAGATGATGTTCTTTGCAATCGAGTCCAGTTGAATGAACTTCTTGACATCAGCAGGGGTGACACCTTCACCAGTTTTTGGAACGCCGTTCTTGACGACATACCAGAGGTCGACATCAATGGCTTCAAGATGCATGCGCATCTTATTCTTCCAGTATGGATATTCAGTTCCATCGAACACGGGGCAAGCAGCGGAGACTTTGATTATCCCTGCAGTCGACATAGCTAAACTCCAGGTGGTTAAACCGAATCACACAGAACAAGGGAGTACCTTGCTCAGATACCAATTGAAAGTGCTAGTTATCGACTAGAGGGGGGGTGAACAGGCGATTTTTATCAAAGTCTTCAAAACGTGGAAGTTTCGAAGACAAACAATAGAAATGACCTAATTGATATGCAGCGGAAGATAAACTACAACAAGCACGCCATAGTCAAGTATGCAATAGTGTTAACGTACGAAGACTAATAGCAGCTAGGTAGTAAGGATCGGGATGGAAGATAGTATGAAGCCAATCAACAATAGTAGTCAAGCAATGAAGTCAAACAGATAAGACAGATAAGCAATGACTTCATGAAGACAAACTCAAAGTAAAGGAGGGAAGGGATAGAACCAGTCACTTGTTGAAGACACATGATTTGTTGGACCAGTTCCAGTTGCTATGACAACTGTACGTCTGGTTAGGGAGGCTGAGATTCAACTCAGAAGACCGCGTCTTCACCTTATTCCCCTTGAGCTAAGGACACACAGTCCTCGCCCAATCACTCTGGTAAGTCTTCAAGGTAGACTTCCGAATCTTCACAGACTTCGTTCACTGGTAATACACAATGACTCTTGGATGCTCAGAACGCGACGCCTAACCGGCTGGAGGATACACAGTCCTCAAGTGTAATAAGTCTTCAGGTCACACAGATAGAAAGACTTCAGTGATGCCTAACACTCTTGGTTCTGGGTGTTTGGGCTTTTTCCTCGCAAGGATTTCTCTCTCAAAGGCTTCGAGGTGGGTTGCTCTCAAAACGACAAAAGTTGTAAACTAACTCTGAGTAGCCACCAATTTATGGTGTAGGGGGTGGGCTATTTATAGCCACAAGGCAACCCGACCTGATATGCCCGAAATGACCCTGGGTCACTAAGGAACTGACACGTGTTCCAACGGTCAGATTTCCAACACACACGGCAACTTTACTTGGGCTACAAGCAAAGCTGACTCATCCAGCTCTGGATAAGATTTGCTCTCATTGTCTTCGCTCGGAGACATAGGATTTGGGTTGAGCATCACTTCAGTCACTCTGACTTAGTTCACTTGGACCCCACTTAACAGTACGGTGGTTCCTATGACTCAACACAGAAGAAAAGGAAACAACGAAACAACCCAGTCTTCGCGCTCCATAGTCTTCACTCAATGTCTTCTCATGTCATAGTCTTCAATGTGAACATCTTCACACACCACCATTGTCTTCAATGTCTTCATACATTTTTAGGGGTCATCTCCGGTAGGTAAACCGAATGAATGAGGGACACTACCTGTGTTATCCTGCAATTCTCACAAACGCATTAGTCCCTCAACCAACTTTGTCGTCAATACTCCAAAACCAACTAGGGGTGGCACTAGATGCACTTACACTTCTCCTGTAAGCAACCCAATTTTCCCTCGCAAGATACTTGAGAAGCTTCCAAGACAAGATTCATCTATCTTCCTCAGTATGATACGTGGATGACTTCCCGTGCAAGGTACTCTGCCTTCTTCAATAAGTAACCGCAAAAGCTTCCAGCATACGGTACTGAGTCTTTCCCCAGCAAAGACTTTAAGGGGGTAAGCTTCTGAAGCACGATATCCAGTCTTCTTCAGCAAGCTGTCCGATGAAAGTTTCGAGCACAAGCCAGCAAATATTCCTCAGTAAGACATTAGTACAAGGTAGTACATTGTGAATTGACAGCATATGGCAGTGAATCCCAAGAATCAGATCCGCAATATTTTGGTCAGAATCAAGAATTAGTCAGAATACACGTCTGTCTCGGAATCAGGTCCTCATATATATGCAATGAGCATACCATCAAGATCTTACAAGTCACTCGGATGAGGATCTGATAACCATGTGAGGATGGTTAATACAAGAAAGCCAGTATACACCGCAGTGTAACAAATGATTATGAGGATTGACGACATCAATGAGATCAATACAAGTACCCGTGAACCTGGAAAATGATCCTGATGAGCCCTTGTCCCCTTTTCTCCTATAACGGCGCCATGCCTGTGATCTGAGCTGTTTCTAGATTTCCGAGGTGGATGTCTATTTTTGTTTCTCTCTTCAACAACTATCACAAGTCTGAGCTGATTTTCGGCCGTCTCGTACATCTGTTGAGTTTCTTTGTGTGACAGTAGCCCTATAGCTGCTTTTTGGCTATTTTAGGGAGTTGCCACCTTCTTCTTATCAACCCGGTCTCATGCTCTGAGTTGTTTGTTTTTGGCTGTCCTGAGCCGTGGTTGAGTTATTTCAATAATGTCCCAGATCTGAGTTGTAAAGACCGTTCTGGTGGCTACTGATTTATTTGCCGATTTCTTGCAAGGGTTTCGGATGGTCATTTCCCAACAATCAGAACTTGAGAGGTGTTGAACCTGCCATTTAATGGGTTACCCTGTCAGAAAAATAAGGATAAGATACGATTGCCAAAAATTACACCGACAATACCTATGGTCATACAAAGAAACAATATGGCCCAGCTTTTTCAGCCAAAGATCCAGTCCAAGAAAATAATAATGAAGGAGCAAGACCAGTGGTACAGGTATGAAAATTGTTGCATGACCCCCATGGTGTAGATCCCCCGGACAGTCTAAGTCAACATTGATCCACATGGATATGCCTACAGCATGAGTAATCGGCATGAGGAATAACAGCCTGGAAGCCTGAGTCCTCACTTATATGAATCATCATGGATGGCCTGTCATGAACAAAAACTTTTTTCCGTCAGAACCACCGTCAGTCAAGTCTGCAGATATTATCATACAGGCCAAACCCTTTATACTGGCCGCGACAGGAGACAATCAAATATTTGGTACGGATCTGATACTTATGACAATGGAACCAATTAAGGTGATTCAGAAACTTCTGCGATGAGTCAGAATCTATCAGGAAACGGTTATGTTTTAACTCACTGTTTGGAACCCAAAGGACCTGCATTTAGTGGAGAAACCCAATGCATTGAGTGAGAACTTGAGTTTTCATCATAAAATTTTGATCATCATTACATGAAAGGTTGTCAGTGTCGGGTGGCACACCCAGCGAAAATCACTTTTGGATTTGTAAGACAGACAAATATTTCAGTCGTGATAATCAAATCACACTCAGCTAGTCAGCAGATCTAAAAATAAATTGGAGCCTATATAAGCATGAACAAGCAAGGTAAGATCTGTCAGAAGGTGGATACAGTAAACCACCCTAGGGCCAGTCAGATAAAAATTTAATGGGAACAACAATAAAGGAAAAAGGATACCCGAGTTGGACACGGTTTCCTTAAGTCAGAATATTCATACTTGTTCCCTCAGCAACCAAATCTCGAGGACGAGATTTCTTTAAGGGGGTAAGGTTTGTGACAGCCTGATTTTTGGCCCTTTCTTTTTCTTTTGTTTTTTCGAGGTTTTTGCGTGAGTTTTCTTTTTCCGTGGCTTTGTGGTCTGGAAACTGAAGAAGATGCCCTCTTCTTTGTTTCCAGAGTGGCTTGTCATTCCCAAATCCTTCCCTAGACCCTATCATTTCCATCCTAGCCCAAATCCCAATATTCTTTTTAATGGGAATATTTCTTTTCTATTAAAGTAATAACTCAAATTGCCCTAGGTTGTGAAGCAACCTATATTTCCATCACTCCAAAAATTCCCAAATAATTCTCATAAATTGTTTCGGTCATATCTTGATCAAATATGGCAAAACTTTTCATTGCCATGTTCAAAAATAATTCCCCAATATTCCTTCTTCTATTCTGCCCTGAATAGCACTTTGTGAAGGAAGTGTCATTTATATTTCTCCTATTGACTCCCAACCTTTTTGGGCATGTTTATATGTCCAAATAATTGCCCCATGCACAAGTTCAAATTTATTTGCCTAGACAATCTTCCTCAGTGAATTTTCAAAGTTTCTGTCTGACAGAAGGCTTTGTGAAGGAAGTACTAGCTAGGAGTACCCAAATGAGTTGAACTTTTTCAAACTCCTTAATGTTCTCAAATTAACCCTCTCCACCCATTTGCAGCCCCATCCAATCATCTATGTGACCACAAGAGCAAATCTTTGTTTCTAGCAATATTTTCGGGTTGTGAAGCAAGTGTATTTTATATTATTTCAAAAATCCTGATAAATTACCAGATCATTATTATACCCATAAAACATCTCTCCAACCAATTTGGCATCATTTAATTGATCCATTTGACCACCATAATTATTCCAAGTTTCTGGTCAGCAGAGATGTTTGTGAAGCAAGTGCTATTTTGGTTTGTCCATTTGGCATGAATTTTTTACAGCATCTTGATATGACCATATGATCAAGCTTTGCCCAATTTGAGCTCAAGTGGACACTCCATGTGAGTGCATCTTGCTGATCTTCATTTCTGGACCAAGTATGCAGTTGTGAAGCAACTGCAGTAAATCTTGATCGTTTTACCCTCAAACTCCCCAGGACTGTAGTCCTTCCTATCCTAAACACCCTAGACAACTTCTTTGGCTTCAAGTAACTCCCTATTGATCACATTGAGCTGGTAAAGTTTACTGCAGTAAACTTAAGAGCTCACTAACTATTTAACCATAGCATTTGTCACCAAGTTACCACCACAGATCAAACCTACCTTCGAAGGACATACCACTAGACATCCATTTCCAGCTGTTTGCATCCCCCACATGCCAGCACTGGTGGTGACCACCGTTTTGGCATGCCATGAGTGCGTCTAGTGGCTGTTTGTGATGGACCCCCTCCTCCTCTTGTCTGCTTCGCGCTTGTGAAGATGTCCAGCGTGTTCCTCGCTTCGTCGCTGTTCTCCTGGACCCCTCTCCCCCTCCGTCCTCTTCCTCACCGACGCTCGCCAAGGAGCGCCCAGAGAGATCTGTGGCCGACCGAGCTTTTATGGCACTCGGCCTCTTCCTCTGCCCCTCCTTTGGCCTCCTCCTCCCCGTGAGCTCCTCCATGTGTGTCACCGTTGCCTTCCCCTGATCCCATGCGTGAGCACACGCGTCCGCGGCGCCGAACACGCGTCGCCGGCGGTGTCAGCGCGGCCTCCTCGTCCCGCGGCTATTTAAGCCCCTCCCCACGCAGCCTGAGCTCTCCACTGCCCTCCCCGCTCTCCTCTAGCCCCGCCTAGCTTCTCACCCGAGCCAGAGAAGCTCTCTTGCTCTCCCTTTTCCGCCATGGCCGCCGCCTCGGCCCGACAAGATTAGCTCGAAGCCGGCCCCCTCCCTCCCTCATTCCTTCACCAGAGAACTCCCCTCGGCCCCCTGATCCTCCCCACCTACCTAACCCTTGCCGGAGTTCCCCGCAGCCCCGTAGCCAAATCCCACCCGAAGCATCTCCGCCGGAGTCCGCTCCCTCATCGCTCCGGTCCTTCTCGGTGTCCGTGCCCCGGCGGGATGGATGTGGCGCCTCTCTCCGATCTCTTTGGTACCCGTAGCCTCGCCGGAGGCGGTTTGTGGCACCGGAGCTTGTTGTCGGAGCTCGCCCCGTCCTCTGCTCCGTCGGCCGGCGTCAGGAAGAAGAAGATGACAACCCAGCGCCTTGCCAGCTGGCCGCGGGCCCCGCCAGTCAGTGGCTGGGCGTTGACCCGGCGGGCCAGCGTGGATAAGTGACAGGCCCCACCCGTGGGACCCGCACGCGTCAGCCCTGCCACTGTTCCTTTGGATAAGCTGAAAGCGTGTTTTCCCAGAATGCATTTTCACTTTTTCTGTTCAGGCCCCTGGTTGAAATTATTTTCATTACGAATGGGTCCCTGGCAGTAAAACCTTTATATCTTTTTATCCGTAACTCCAAATGAGGTGAAACCAACGCTCACTTCTTTGTTTCGTCGAGACCGTTCTGTTGGTCATGCTTTCACTATGGTTTGACACTGTGAAAATGACTTTTATGCCCTTGCCCTTATTCAGCCCCCTCAGAGACAGAACAATTTCCGGTGAATCTTTCCGCGGCTTCACCGCACTTCTCCCCGGTGCCTTCTTCATCCCCAGGCAAGCCACAATACCTACTTGCATGATAGACATGCAGTAGCCATGGTTTTCAACTTGAATCTTTAATAAATGTTTGCTTGTTGAAAAGATGGTTATCGTTGTTCCGGTGATGTTCAGATTTGCATGTTCACTTTTGTGTTATGTTGTCTTATACTCTGTGATCATGTTCTACCTGCTAGTATTACCTTTCATATGTTTATGCCTGTTAGTAGTACATGTTGATGTTGGAGATGGTCATGCTAGTCAGTATGCGATGCTCAGTGGATACCATTTATTGTTGATATGGTGGAAAGTTATGTGATACTCTCATGATGATGTTGATATCATGTTCATGCATTTTATCATGGCTTAGCATATTTGCATTCAAGTTAACCGGATTAAATTGAACTTGAACAACTCTTGGCTGAGTCATGGTGCCGCTGAATTGATGCTAACCAGTGCAACCACGCTTACCGGTATGGGACGGTCCTAACTGGGTCTATTGTTGTGCCTCTCGCCGGTGCCTCCAACGAGGGAAGGTTATGGGCGCGCTCTACCCTGATCAGGTAGGCGGACATAAGCCTTGTGTGCCCATAGTTGTTATAGCCGGCGGATCCCCGTGTGGGATTGTTTATGTTTTGGCCACGATGGTGGTCGTTGTGTCTGGAGATAGACACGGGGCCACCCATGACAGCCTAGAGGGGAGTGAGTCGGAGTGGCCAGGAGAGTGTCATGATAGTAGATCGGTTTTATCGGAACACCGTTGGTCCACCCGAATGGGAGTGCGAGGCCATGGGTTCCATAGTGTGGGTACAGTGTACTAACCTCTGCAGAGTGTATATTAAATCTATCGATAGCCGCGCCCGCGGATAAGGGCCCAGGTCAAAAGTAGGTCACACCATAAGTCAACAGTAATAAGAATAATGTGATTAATAACAATGAGATGAGTTGGTTGTGATTGCCGTAAGGATCACGAGCCATTTAGTGGTCGGGTTGTGATCGCCGTAAGGATCACGGGCCAAGTGTTGGTCGGGTTGTGATCGCCGTAAGGATCACTGGCCAAGTGTTGGTCGGGTGGTGATCGCCATAAGGATCACGATGCTATCGAGGATACCGAGTTGTTGTATATTCGTGTTGTTGTACGAGATTCATGGGTAAAGGTCAAGCTCCTCGTGGTCATTTGCTGATTACTGCGGTATTGTTTATACCAAGCTTGATTTGATCCTAAGATGATCGTGTGATGAACGAGGTTGGTAAGTGATGCATATGTTGGTTACGAGGTAACCTGAGTAGAATAAGTGGTGCATATAGTGTCATGATGTTGCACGATAGTATTGCTGGATTAATATGTTCATGCCATGTTCATGTTATGTTAGCCGTATCATGTTTATGTTGGTGATGCCATGTTATTATGATGATCACATGATAATCCCTGTTTAACCTATAATTGCCATGCTGTTTTCTGTCTTGAATGCTTCTGGTTTATTGTGAGCTTGCAAGTACATTCAATGTACTGACCTGGCGTGTCATGCCAGTTTGCAGGTCATGCCGGATTTGATTGCTTGCTTGTCATTGTTTCCATCCGTGTGAACTAGGATAAGCGTTCCAGCTAGAGTCCCTGTGGAGTGGAGTTCACCACTGCCACCGTTGTTCCGCTACTAGAGTTATTCCGCTGCTTCGAATTGTTCTGCTGCTTGCATAGAGCAACTGAGGAGGGCGTAGTGTCGCCGTACTGATGTTATTCATTGTAATATCAACAACCTTGTATTCATATTCGTGTAATAATAGAAGGCTGTTTTGTTCTATGCCAAGCCGTGCCGTATTCCAGAAGACTTCTCTTCGATCTCTAGGCTGGAATATGGGGCGTTCCGGTTTTCTCTGAGCCGGGATGCCACAAAGAAAGATCAATCTAGTAGGCCAAACCAAATTGATAATTCAAAGAGACTTGCAAAGATAACTCAATCATACATAAAAGAATTCAGAGAAGATTCAAATATTCTTCATAGATAAACTTGATCATAAACCCACAATTCATCGGATCTCGACAAACACACCGCAAAAAGAGTTTACATCGAATAGATCTCCACAAGAGAGGGGGAGAACAATGTATTGAGATCCAAAAAGAGAGAAGAAGCCATCTAGCTAATAACTATGGACCCGTAGGTCTGTGGTAAACTACTCACAACTCATCGGAGGGGCTATGGTGTTGATGTAGAAGCCCTCCATGGTCGATTCCCCCTCCGGCAGAGTGTCGGCGAAGGCTCCAAGATGAGATCTTGCGGATACAGAAGGTTACGGCCGTGGAAATTGTCTTTCGTTGGATCCCTTGATGTTTTTGGGGTACGTTGGCTTATATAGGAGGAAGAAGTAC
This sequence comes from Triticum aestivum, assembly GCF_018294505.1. Classification (NCBI taxonomy): domain Eukaryota; kingdom Viridiplantae; phylum Streptophyta; class Magnoliopsida; order Poales; family Poaceae; genus Triticum; species Triticum aestivum. Next base: position 394,237,097 of record NC_057813.1, read on the forward strand.
GTCGGTGGACGCCCGAGGGGCACATGAGACAGGGGGCGTGACCTATAGGGGGGGCGCCCTCCTGTCTCATGGAGGCCTCGGCTGCTTCTTGACTTGCACTCCAAGTCCTCTGGATGACGTTCGTTCCAAAAATCACGCAACCGAAGGTTTCATTCCGTTTGGACTCCGTTTGATATTCCTTTTCTTCGAAATACTGAAATAGGCAAAAAAACAGCAATACGGGCTGGGCCTCCTGTTAGTAGGTTAGTCCCAAAAATGATATAAATGTGTAAAATAAAGCCCATAAACATCCAAAAGGGGTAATATAATAGCATGGAACAATCAAACATTATAGATACGTTGGAGACGTATCAAGCATCCCCAAGCTTAATTCCTTCTCGTCCTGGAGTAGGTAAATGATAAAAAGAGAATTTTTGATGTGGAATGCTACCTAGCATAATTCTTAATGTAATTTTCTTTATTGTGGCATGAATATTCAGGTCCAAGTGATTGAAAATAAAAGTTCATATTGATAAAAGAAATAGTAACACTTCAAGCATACTAATCAAAGTAATCGTATCTTCTCAAAATAACATGGCAAAAGAAAGTTCATCCCTACAAAATCATATAGTTAGGCTATGCTTCATTTTCGTCACACAAAGATGTTCCCAACTTCTATACCCCCGATGACAAGCCAAGCAATTGTTTCATACTTAAATAATCTCAAACTTTTTCAACCTTCACGCAATACATGAGCGTGAGCCAAGGATATAGCACTATGGGTGGAATAGAATATGATGATAGGGATTGTGTGGAGAAGACAAAAAAGGAGAAAGTCTCACATTGACGAGGATAATCAATGGGCTATGGAGAGGCCCATCAATTGATGTCAACATGAGGAGTAGGGATTGCCATGCAACGGATGCACTAGAGCTATAAATGAATGCTCAACAAAAGAAAACTAGTGCGTGTGCATCCAACTTTCTTGCTCACGAAGACCTAGGGCATTTGAGGAAGCCCATCATAGGAATATAGAAGACAAGTTCTATAATGAAAAATTCCCACTAGTATGAAAAAGACAACTTATGAGACTCACTATATGAAAAACATGGTGCTACTTTGAAGCACAAGTGTGGAAAAAGAGATAGTAACATTGCCCTTTTTATTTATTTTCTTTTTTTTCTTTTTCTTTTTTTTGGGCCTTTCTTTTTTTTGGCCTTTTTTTGGGCAATGCTCTAATAATGATGATCATCACACTTCTATTGATTACAACATATGAATTACAACTTGAAACTAGAACAAGATATGACTCTATATGACTGCCTCCGGCGGTGTACCGGGATGGTGCAATGAATTAAGAGTGACATGTACGAAAAATAATGCATCGTGGCTTTGCCACAAATACGATGTCAACTACATGATCATGCAATGGCAATATGACAAAAGTAAAGTATGTCACGATGATGAACGGAACGGTGGAAAGTTGCATGGCAATATATCTCGGAATGGCTATGGAAATGCCATAATAGGTAGGTATGGCGGCTGTTTTGAGGAAGATATAAGGAGGTTTATGTGTGATAGAGCGTATCATATCACGGGGTATGGATGCACCGAAGTTTGCACCAACTCTCAAGGTGAGAAAGGGCAATGCACGGTACCGAAGAGGCTAGCAATGGCGGAAAGGTAAAAGTGCGTATAATCCATGGACTCAACATTAGTCAAAAGAACTCATATACTTATTGCAAAAATTTAGAAGTCATCAAAAATCAATTACTACGTGCATGCTCCTAGGGGGATAGGTTGGTAGGAAAAGACCATCGCTCGTCCCCGACCGCCACTCATAAGGATGCACAAGCCAGGCACACTTCATGTTTCAAATTTGTTACACAACTTTAACCATACGTGCATGCTACGGGACTTGCTAACTTCAACACAAGCATTTTTTAAATTAATAATCACCCAACTAGCATGACTTTAATATCACTACCTCCCTATCTCAAAATAATTATCAAGTATCAAATTGATCATAGCATCCAATTCACTTCCTATGATAGTTTTTATTATACCCAACTTGGATGCCTACCATTCTAGGACTAATTTTATAACCATATCAAATACCATGCTGTTCTAAAAGACTCTCAAAATAATATAAGTGAAGCATGAGAGACTAGCAATTTCTTCAAAAATAAGTCACCGCCGTGCTCTAAAAGACATAAGTGAAGCACTAGAGCAAAAACTGTCAAGCTCAAAAGATATAGGTGAAGCACATAGAGTATTCTAGAAAATTCTAATCAAATAGGCTTCTCCCAAAAGGTGTGTACAGCAAGGATGATTGTGGTAAACTAAAAAGCAAAGACTAATATAATACACGACACTCCAAGTAAAACACATATCATGTGGCGAATAAAAATATAGCTTCAAGTAAAGTTACCAATGAACAAAGACGAAAGAGGGGATGCCTTCCCGGGGCATCCCCAAGCTTAGGCTTTTGGCTATCCTTGAATATCTTGGGGTGCCATGGGCATCCCCAAGCTTAGGATCTTGCCACTCCTTATTCCATAGTCCATAAAAGTTTTACCCAAAACTTGAAAACTTCACAACACAAAACTCAATAGGAAATCTTATAAGCTCCGTTAGTGAAAGAAAACAAAACCACCACATAAGGTACTTTAATGAACAAATTCTTTATTTATTTTGGTGTTAAACCTACTGCAATCCAACTTCTCTATGGTTTATAAACTAATTTACTAGCCATAGATGCATCGAAATAAGCAAACAACACACAAAAACAGAATATGTCAAAAACAGAACAGTCTGTAGCAATCTATAACTAACGCTAACTTATGTAACTCTAAAAATCCTACCAAAATAGGAAGTCCTGGAAAATGTATCTATTGATCATAAGCAAAAATATTCAATGCAAAATCACGTTTCTGTGATTTAACAAAACTAAATTCGTGCGCGCAAAGTTTCTGTTTTTCAGCAGAATCAAATCAACTATCGTCATAGGTTATCCTATAGGTTCTACTTGGCACAAACACTAATTAAAAGATAAAAACACATCTAAACATGATGTAGATGCAAGATTTATTACTAAACAGGAACAAAAACAAAAAACACAAAGAAAATTGGGTTGCCTCCCAACTAGCGCTATCGTTTAACGCCCCTAGCTAGGCATAAAAGCGAAGATAGATCTAACGAGTGTCATATTTGGCACTAAATTCATCAATAGAGCACTTGTGATCTCTAGGGGTTTCTCCCTTTTTAGAAATGGCTAAACCTTTAGGCAAAAATTCAAGAAAGTCATTGGTAGAAAAAGGTTCCTTAACGATAGAGAGACAATTGGGATGAACACTTATGGATTTGAGATCCGCGTCTCCCTTACTAGAAGATTCACCCTTATTTTTAGGAACATAAATAAACTTGGAAGTTTCAGTAGGGGGTTTTGGAGTGTTTTTCATGGAAGAAAACACCGAACCTAAGTTGGTAATTATATCCTCAAGTTTACCAATTCTAGCAGAATCTAGATCTATTTTTTCATTAACTGTAGGTTCTTTCTCTTTAAGATTTTCAAAGTAACTCCAACCCTAGATCCATATTGGGTGATATGATTATGAATCTTTTTATCCAAATTTTCAATCAACTCAACAGTGGCAATTTTATTTTGAATAATATCAAGCTGTTGCATAACGTGTTCTAAAGTTAAAACAGTTCCATTGACCAAAAGAGGTGGTGGGCCAAACAAATCTAGCATAGCATTATAAGCATCAAACGTATGGCTACTCATGAAATCACCTCCGGCACAAGAACACATCTATTCCAAGGAGTGATTCCTACATAAAAAATGTGGAGAAGAACGGAAGTAGAAAGCTTCCTAGGAGATCTATATTGGGCATTGCAAATTCTATGCCAAGCATCTTTTAAATTTTCTCCCTCCGTTTGCTTAAAATTGAGAATTTCATGTTCGGGAGTAATAATAAGGATAGGAGGACTAGCCATGACGACAAGGTAAACGGACTAACACATGGGAAATCGAAAAAAGTCAAGGGAAAAGAGAGGAGGAGATTGGGAAAGAGAGGGCGAATAAAACGGCAAGGGTGAAGCGGGGGAGAGGAAAACGAGAGGCAAATGGCAAAGAATGTAAATGCGAGGGAGATGGGTTTGTGATGGGTACTTGGTATGTCTTGACTTGAGCGAAGACCTCCCCGGCAACGGCGCCAGAAATCCTTCTTGCTACGTCTTGAGCTTGCGTTGGTTTTCCTTGAAGAGGAAAGGGTGATGCAGCAATAGTAGCGTAAGTATTGCCCTCAGTTTTTGAGAACCAAGGTATCAATCCAGTAGGAGGCTCCTCAAAAGTCCCACGCACCTACACAAACAAACAAAGAACTCGCAACCAATGCAATAAAGGGGTTGTCAATCCATTCACGTCCACTTGCGAAAGTGAGATCTAATAGAGATAGTATGATAAGATAAATATATTTTTGGTATTTTATAATATAGATGCAAAAAGTAAAGATGCAAATAAAAGTAGATTGGAAGAAAATATGATAAGAGATAGACCCGGGGGCCATAGGTTTCCCTAGAGGCTTCTCTCAAGATAGCATAAGTATTAGGGTGGGTGAACAAATTACTATCGAGTAATTTATAGAAAAGCGAATAATTATGAGATTATCTAGGCATGATCATGTATATAGGCATCACATCCGTGACAAGTAGACCGACTCCTGCCTGCATCTACTACTATTACTCCACACATCGACCGACTCCTGCCTGCATCTAGAGTATTAAGTTCATAAGAACAGAGTAACGCCTTAAGCAAGATGACATGATGCAGAGGGATAAACTCAAGCAATATGATATAAACACCATCTTTTTATCCTCGATGGCAACAATACAATATGTGCCTTGCTGCCCCTGCTATCACTGGGAAAGGACACCGCAGGATTGAACCCAAAGCTAAGCACTTCTCCCATGGCAAGAAAGATCAATCTAGTAGGCCAAACCAAACTGATAATTCGAAGAGACTTGCAAAGATAACTCAATCGTACATAAAAGAATTCAGAGAAGATTCAAATATTATTCATAGATAAACTTGATCATAAACCCACAATTCATCGGATCTCGACAAACACACCGCAAAAAGAGTTTACATCGAATAGATCTCCACAAGAGAGGGGGAGAACATTGTATTGAGATCCAAAAAGAGAGAATAAGCCATCTAGCTAATAACTATGGACCCGTAGGTCTGTGTTAAACTACTCACAACTCATCGGAGGGGCTATGGTGTTGATGTAGAAGCCCTCCGTGGTTGATTCCCCCTCCGGCAGAGTGCCGACGAAGGCTCCAAGATGAGATCTCGTGGATACAGAAGGTTACGGTGGTGGAAATTGTGTTTCGTTGGCTCCCTCGATGTTTTTGGGGTATGTTGGCTTATATAGGAGGAAGAAGTACATTGGTGGACGCCCAAGGGGCCCACGAGATAGGGGGGCATGCCCTCCTATCTCATGGAGGCCTCGGCTACTTCTTGACTTGCACTCCAACTCCTCTGGATCACGTTCGTTTCGAAAATCACTCTCCCGAAGGTTTCATTCCGTTTGGACTCCGTTTGATATTCCTTTTCTTCAAAATACTAAAATAGGCAAAAAAACAGCAATACGGGCTAGGCCTCTGGTTAGTAGGTTAGTCCCAAAAATGATATAAATGTGTAAAATAAAGCCCATAAACATCCAAAAGGGGTAATATAATAGCATGGAACAATAAAAAAATTATAGATATGTTGGAGACGTATCAGGCATCTTTTCAATAGCATCAACTTTGGCTTTATCAACTTCAATACCTCTCTCAGAGATCTTGTGCCCTAAGACAATTCCTTCATTAACCATAAAGTGACACTTTTCCCAATTCAGGACAAGACTAGTGTCTTCGCATCTCTACAAAACTCGATCAAGGTTGCTCAAACAATCATCAAAAGAGGATCCATAAACGGAGAAGTCATCCCTGAATACCTCACAAATCTTTTCACAAAAATCAGAGAATATAGCCATCATGCATCTTTGAAAGGTAGCAGGTGCATTACATAAACCAAAAGGCATACGTCTATAAGCAAAAGTACCAAAAGGGCAAGTAAAAGTAGTTTTAGATTGATCCTTCGCTGACAAAGGTATCTAAGAGAAACCAGAATAACCATCTAGAAAGCAGAAATGTGTGTGTTTGGATAGTCTTTCTAGCATTTGATCAATAAAAGGTAAAGGGTAATGATATTTCTTAGTTGCCCTATTTAACTTACGGAAATCAATTACCATCCTATAACCTATAATAATTCTTTGCGGGATCAATTCATCTTTATCATTAGGAACAACAGTAATACCTCCCTTTTTAGGAACACAATGGACAGGGCTTACCCATTCACTATCAGCAACGGGATAAATTATACCTGCCTCAAGGAGCTTTAGTATCTCCTTTCTTACCACTTCTTTCATCTTGTGATTCAGTCGTCGTTGAGGATCTCTAACTGGTTTGGCATCTTTCTCCACTGTAATTTTGTGTTTGCATAATGTGGGATTAATGCCCTTAAGATCATCCAGAGTATATCCAATAGCTACTCTGTGTTTCTTCAGAGTTTTGAATTATCTTTCTTCTTCTTGCTCTGAAAGATTAGCACTAATAATAACAGGATATATTTTCTTTTCATCAAGATGAGCATACTTAAGATTATCAGGTAATAGTTTGAGTTCAAACACGGGATCACCCTTGGGTGGAGGAGGATCCCCAAGAATTTCAACGGGAAGGTTATGTTTCAGCACATGCTCCTGTTTAAGGAACACTTCAACTATTTCCCTTCTTTCCTTCATAAACATATCGTTTTCATGGTCAAGCAAATATTGTTCTAACGGATCAGTAGGAGGCACAGCAATGGAAGCAAGACCAATAATCTCATCCTTACTACGTGGTTCCCTATCACGAGGTTGTCTACGAAACTTAGCAAAATTAAACTCATGGGACATACCATCTAAGCCAACGGTGACAATATCTTTTTCACAATCAATCTTAGCACTAGCTGTATTCAAGAAGGGTCTACCAAAAATAATGGGACAAAATCATCTTGTGGGGAACCAAGAACAAGAAAATCAGCAGGGTATTTAACCTTCCCACACAAAACTTCAACATCTCTAACAATCCCAACTGGTGTAATGGTATCCCTATTAGCAAGCTTAATGGTGACATCAATATCTTCTAATTCAACGGGTGCAATGTCGTGCATAATTTCTTTATATAGATCATAGGGTATCGCACTAGCACTGGCACCCATATCACACAAACCATGATAACAATGATCTCCTATTTTAACAGAAATAGCAGGCATGCCTACGATAGGTCTATGTATCTTAGTATCTGGTCTAGCAATATTAGCAGATTCATCACAAAAATAAATAACATGCCCATCTAAATCATCATCCAAGAGATCTTTAACCATAGAAATACTAGGTTCAACATTGATTTTCTCAGGAGGTGTATAAGTCCTAGTATTACTCTTACGAACAACGGTCGAAGTTTTAGCATGATCCTTTATCCTAACAGGAAAAGGGGGTTTCTCAACATAAGTAGTAGGAACAATAGGATCACTATAGGTAATAGTATTTTCTTCAACTGTAATAGGTGCAACTACTTTTAATTCAACAGGAGGATTATATTTAAACCACTTCTCTTTAGGGAGATCAACGTGAGTAGCAGAAGATTCATAGAAAGAAGCTACTATCTCAGAGTCAAGTCCATACTTAGTGCTAAGTCCACGAAAAGCATCGGTATCCATAAAAGATTTAACACAATCGAACTTAGGTGCCATACTTGACTCCTTACCATCGTCAGAACCCCAATCTTCAGAGTTGCTTTTAATTCTTTCCAATAAGTCCCATTTGAAATCAATAGTCTTCAGCATATAAGAACCAGCACAGGAAGTATCGAGCAGGTTGCGATCATTAAGAGAAAGCCGAGCATAAAAGTTTTGAATAATCATTTCTCGGGAGAGCTCATGATTGGGGCATGAATATAACATTGACTTAAGCCTCCCCCAAGCTTGAGCGATGCTTTCTCCTTCGTGAGGCCAGGAATTATATATGTAATTACGATCACGATGAACAAGATGCATAGGATAGAACTTCTGGTGAAATTCCAACTTCAATCATTTATAATTCCAAGATATCGTATCATCACATAGCCTATACCATGTCAATGCATCTCCCTTAAAAGATAAAGGGAAGACCTTACTTTTGAAAACATCATCAGGAATACCTGCAAGCTTAAATAATCCACAAACTTCATCCACAAAGATAAGGTGTAAATCGGGATGCAATGTTCCATCTCCTGCAAATGGATTAGCTAGCAGTTTCTCTATCATACCCGAAGGAATCTCAAAGTAAATATTTTCATAAAGTTCAGTAGGTTGTGGAGAAACTCTTTGCTCTTCTGGTCGGGGTGAAGATACCCCGAACAAGCCCCTCAAAGGATTAGTTTCCATAGTGACAAGTAACAGAAAATTTCAGCACACTATATAAATGTTTCCTTACCAAGTTCCACTCACCAAAAGCGCTACACTCCCCGGCAACGGCGCCAGAAAATAGTCTTGATGACCCACAAGTGTAGGGGATCTATCGTAGTCCTTTCGATAAGTAAGAGTGTCGAACCCAACATGGAGCAGAAGGAAATGATAAGCGGTTTTCAGTAAGGTTTTCTCTGCAAGCACTGAAATTATAGGTAACATATAGTTTTGTGATAAGATAAATAGTAACGAGTAACAAGTAAATAAAGTAAATAAAGTGCAGCAAGGTGGCCCAATCCTTTTTGTAGCAAAGGATAAGCCTGGACAATTTCTAATAATGAGAAAGGAGCTCCCGAGGACACATGGGAATTATCGTCAAGCTAGTTTTCATCATGTTCATATGATCCGCGTTCGGTACTTTGATAATTTGATATGTGGGTGGACCGGTGCTTGGGTACTGCCCTTAATTGGACAAGCATCCCACTTATGATTAACCCCTATTGCAAGGGTCTGCAACTACAAAAGAAGTATTAAGGTAAACCTAACCACAACATTAAACATATGGATCCAAATCAGCCCCTAACGAAGCAATGCATAAACTAGGGTTTAAGCTTCTGTCACTCTAGCAACCCATCATCTACTTATTACTTCCCCATGCCTTCCTCTAGGCCCACATAATGGTGAAGTGTCATGTAGTCGACGTTCACATAACACCACTAGAGGAAAAGACAACATACATCTCATCAAAATATCGAACGAATACCAAATTCACATGACTACTAATAGCAAGACTTCACCCATGTCCTCAGGAACAAACGTAACTACTCACAAAGCATATTAATGTTCATAGTCAGAGGAGTAATAATATGCATTAAGGATCTGAACATATGATCTTCCACCAAGTAAACCAATTAGCATCAACTACAAGGAGTAGTCAACACTACTGTCAACCCACAGGTACCAATTTGTGGTTTTGATACAAGATTGGATACAAGAGATGAACTAGGGTTTTGAGAGGAGATGGTGCTGGTGAAGATGTTGATGGAGATTGACCCCCTCCCGATGGCGGCGGAGTTTCGTCCCGTAAGCTTGCCCACAATTTTTTCCAGGGTAAAAGCTCTCATATAACAGAAGATGGACACCGGAGGCCAACCAAGGGGCCCAGGAGACAGGGGGCGCACCCAGTAGGGGGGCGCCCCCCACCCTCCCGGCCAGGGTGTGGGCCCCCTAATGTATTTCTTTCGCTCAATAATTCTTATTAATTCCAAAAACATGTTTCATGGAGTTTCAGGATTTATGGAGCAGTGAAGAATAGGTTTCCAATGTTTGCTCCTTTTCCAGCCAAAATTCCAGCTGCCGGCATTCCCCCTCTTCATGGTAAACCTTGTAAAATAAGAGAGAATAGCCATAAGTATTGAGATATAATGTGTAATAACAGGCCATAATGCAATAAATATTGATATAAAAGCATGATGCAAAATGGACGTATCACCCGCCACCGCCCACACTAGTCGCCGTCGGATAGGTATTTCTTTTAATAGTGTATGTTTCATCATAATATAACATCGCAGCTGCATGCAACGTCACATAGATATTATTATATGTAGTATGGACATCGATGGTGTGATTGCATGTTCCGTAGAAAAGTGGGTTAGTCTTGTTAATAAGTTAACACCAAGTCAGTGATTTACATTTTACGAAACGGATATGGAGGAGATGTTACGAATACCTTCGGTGAAGATGCGTGATAATTTTCTTGTGCTTATGATTCAAGGTTTCAATCCTAGTAGTAAAAAATTCATGGTCCAAGAGGCAGCCGGAAAAAAGGGTTGATTTCACTGAGGCCTGATGATGTGTTCGCTATATTTGGTTTGAAGAATGAAGGAGTGGATGTTTCTAGTTTTTTGAGTATGGACCAAGGGAAAGCAATAAAAAAATTCTAGCTAGTTTTGTTAACAAAAAGAATGGTAAAAACTTGATTGATGATCTTATTGAGAAGATTGTGAGAAATAAAAACGCGGACGATGAATTTGTTCGGATGGCGTTTCTCGTCCTGTTAGGGACTATAATTGCACAAGTGTCTGATGAGTACATTACGAAGAATTATTATGCACTAGTGCAAGATGTCAGATCGATAAAAAAGTTCAACTCGAATGCATTCACTTTGCGGTTTTGTTTGTCGGAGATTGGTATGGTCTTGCATCCCGACCGTGTTAGGGAATGGCCATGTGGCAACCTAGCACTTCTGCTGGTATGATTTATTTATTAAATTGAATATTTGTATTATGTAATAATAGTGAAACACATGCTAATGGTTGTTTTTTTTGTTTTGTAGTATCTATATTGGGAGAAGGTGCAGCCAAGCACTGGTCCACGGTATAATCCGTTAGCATTGTTGAGTCCCTTCATGAGGAACTAGAAAGAAGAGGCAGCGGAGAAAAGAGACAAGTACGACTTTGAATATGGTCATGGTGTTAGGATGGTAATACGCTCATTTTTTTCATTTAAAGTCTACAATTAATTATTAATTAAATATGAATGTATGATTCTTTATGTTGTAGATCGATGACACCATTACCAAAGAGTACCGACTAAACAAAACTAGAGTGGAACAAGCTGAAAAAAACAAGAAATCCAGTACAAAAAAGTCTAACATTACAGGAAGGAGAACATGTGTGAGTACATCTGAGGCTTCCGCTACCTAGAACCCTATTATGGATCGGATTTTGACTGAGCTGAAGCACATTCGTAAGGACATACTTCGTATGCCAGAGCTATGCGCACAGGTACAAGTTTTGTTTTTTTGCCGTTCACTTTGTTTTTTGATGTGTCACATAAGTAACTACAACTTATTTGTAATCACAGAGGGTCATAGAGAATTTGAACAAAAGCGCCGTCTTCTACAAAGCCGGTGATATTGAAAAACAAGAAGAGAATGAGTATGGTGATAATAGTAAAACTAGAAACTATGGTGGAGAACCTCGTAAAGAATGGGTATATCATCCTGATATGGAAAATTTAAGAACACCAGCAAAAAGGAATGTGCAAGAGGATGATGAAGATGATCTTAATGATTCTGAAGAAAATAGACCTTATTATTGCACACCTGAATATTGGGATAGTTTCAAGGGCGATAAAGAAGATCCTATCAAAGTTCCTGAGGTATTTGATGAGAAATCTGTTACATCTTTAGGAACAGATGAAATCGCATCACATGGATCAGTAGGTTCTATTGGAGAAGATGAGGTACTGAAAGTGCTATTTGTCGACTAGAGGGGGGGTGAATAGGCGATTTTTATCAAATTCTTCAATACGTGGAAGTTTCGAAGACAAACAATAGAAATGACCTAATTGATATGCAGCGGAAGAGAAACTACAACAAGCAAGCCATAGTCAAGTATGCAATAATGTGAACGTACAAAGACTAATAGCAGCTAGGTAGTAAGGCTCAGGATGGAGGATAGTATGAAGCCAATCAACGATAGTAGTCAAGCAATGAAGTCAAACAGATAAGACAAATAAGCAATGACTTCACAAAGACAAACTCAAAGTAAAGGAGGGAAGGGATAGAACCAGTCACTTGTTGAAGACACAGGATTTGTTGGACCAGTTCCAGTTGTTGTGACATCTGTACGTCTGGTTAGGGAGGCTGAGATTCAACTCAGAAGACTGCGTCTTCACCTTATTCCCCTTGAGCAAAGGACACACAGTCCTCGCCCAATCACTCTGGTAAGTCTTCAAGGTAGACTTCCGAACCTTCACAGACTTCGTTCATCGGCAATCCACAATGACTCTTGGATGCTTAGAATGCGACGCCTAACCGGCTGGAGGATACAAAGTCCTCAAGTGTAATAAGTCTTCAGGTCACACAGACAGAAAGACTTCAGTGATGCCTAACACTCTTTGGCTCTGGGTGTTTGGGCTTTGTCCTCGCAAGGATTTCTCTCTCAAAGGCTTCGAGGTGGGTTGCTCTCAAAACGACAAAAGCCGCAAACTAACTCTGAGCAGCCACCAACTTATGGTGTAGGGGGTGGGCTATTTATAGCCACTAGGCAACCCGACCTGATATGTTCGAAATGACCCTGGGTCACTAAGGAACTGACACGTGTTCCAACGATCAGATTTCAAACAACACGTCAACTTTACCTAGGCTACAAGCAAAGCTGACTCATCCAGCTCTGGATAAGATTTGCTCTCATTGTCTTCGCTCGAAGACATAGGATTTGGGTTGAGCATCACTTCAGTCACTCTGACTTTGTTCACTTGGACCGCACTTAACAGTACGGTGGTTCCTATGACTCAACAAAGAAGAAAAGGAAACAACGAAACAACACAGTCTTCACGCTCCATAGTCTTCGCTCAATGTCTTCTCATGTCATAGTCTTTAATGTGAATATCTTCACATACCACCATTGTCTTCAATGTCTTCATACATTTTTAGGGGTCATCTCTGGTAGGTAAACCGAATCAATGAGGGACACTACCTGCGTTATCCTGCAATTCTCACAAACGCATTAGTCCCTCAACCAACTTTGTCGTCAATACTCCAAAACAAACTAGGAGTGGCACTAGATGCACTTACAATCTCCCCCTTTTGGTGATTGATGACAAACTGGTTGAAGTTTTCAACGGGAATAAAGTATGTGAAATTGTAAAGGATAGGGTATTGTCTTAATAAGTGGCAAGGGCTCCCCTTGAAGATGTGCATATAAGTAATTTGCTTTTGGAATGCAAATGCACATGGCGGGTTGTACTTGTGGAGATCCTCTTCAACTTATGAAGATAATTCATCATGCATGAAATGATATAACTTAAAGAATGACATGCATAATGGAAAATGGACGTCTGCAGAATGATCTAAGTGCGGAATGATCTAAGTGTGGAAGTTATCATCGCACACGGAAAAGTAAATAAGTAGCAGACGACCATCAAGTTTAAGTGTTACAACTCAACGAACGAAATGTATCAAAAGCAAGAGTTGTAACCACTAGGCAAAATATAAAGCAACCACCCATATGAACCCGCTTGAAGACTATCAAACTCATACGCTTCTCCCCCTTTTGTCAGTAATGACCAAAAAGGTTTGAAGACATAGAGCATCTACTCGTCCTCATGAGGAGTAGTTGAAGCAGCAGGGTTGTCGTTGTCGTTTGGCGGTGCAGACGAACTTGGTGCAGTGTCGATGCGTGCAGAAGTAGGGGGTGGTGAAGTAGCATTGTCTTCATCATCGATCACATTGTCATTCACAGTTGCCGCGGAGGAAGAATAGTCAGAGTCTTCAAGGGATGGAGTTCGTCGTAGGACAGCATTCCGTGGAGGAGTGGAGTCAAAATTGAATCGTTCAGTGAAGCCATCGTCTTGAAGATCTGCTTCAGCACTGAGCAGGGTCAAACTCTTGCATGATCGCCGACAGGTTTCGTGAGTGACAAATGCATTCTTGGTGGCAAGATTTCGAATGTGATTTACATCCACCAAGAGACTTTGCATCTGCCGCTTGAGCCAAAAATGATGCTTATCTTGTTTCTGATGCAGAGCCACAAGAAGTTCTCGGTCATTGAGGACCCGAGAGCGCTTCTTTGGCCTTTGAGCAATTGTGCTCTCAGTAGCTTCAATTGGCGCATGATGAGGCAGACGAGTGTTTCCAGCCATCGGATAGACACGAGTTACAGCTTGGACTCCTTCCATAGGCTAAGTGAAGCTTTGGTGTTCAGCATTTTGAAGACAAAGAGGCTTCTTCGCAGGCTCAGGGTATATGGCTTCAACTAACATATCAACCTCTAGTAGAAAGATCACATGATTGCGAGCAGAGGGCTGATTGTTGATAGCAGAATGTTGCTTGATAAGGCGCATGACCCATGGAGCATAGAATTTCAGGCCAAAAAGGTCAGATCCAGATGCAGCCAGTTGCCTGAGGAAGAAATCTTTTGCATTGAAATTGAGGCCATTAAGGATGTAAAAGACCAATGTCTTCATGGCTCCTTCAAGTTTTGCAGCTGATGAATGTCCTTTGATAGGCCATAGAGTCCGCCTGATGATGTGATATATGGTGCGCGGCGGATACTCAAGGTCATCAACAAAGAACTCCTTTGGGTATTCAGTGTCATGTGGCAATGGCTTCATCATGCTCAACATCTGGCTCATGTTGGGTTCAGGCTTATGGAAGATGCTCTCCAGTGCATTGCAGTGATTTTGACAACCAGGTTCGTATAGCTCTCCGGGAGTGGATAGGCCTGTAAGCTCAATGATGTCAAGAGCTTTGGCTTCATGATGAACATTTCCTGTCATCCACTAGAGAACCCATGTTTTTGTATCCCTGTTGTAGTCGTGAATGTGGAGGGTAGCATAGAATTGAAGCAAAAGTTCTTCATTCCAATGTTCTTTGTCTGTCACAAAGCTGAGCAGACCAGCATCACGAAAGCAGTCAAGTGCTTGTTCTAAGCATGGAAGTCCAGCAATGGCTTCAGTGTCGAGGCGCATATGAGGAAACATGCGCCCTTAATCATACAGAACGCAGGAGTAATAGCTTCGTTGCTGATGACTCCAGAAATGATCAGATGATATTCTTGGCCTTGAGTAAGGGTTCTTTGAGCTGTCAAAGAAGGTGTTGTGGCTTTTGAAGCCATTTGCATTGAAGGACCCAACAGATGTGGCAGTACCTGGAAACCTTGGCAGTCTTGGCTTTGGTTTCTGGACCTGAGGCCTATGCTCAATGTGATAATCAAACTGAGGACCAGAGACATTAGGCGGAGGGACCAGAACGGGCCATCTTACTGTGATTAGCTCGCCATGGTTGTATGCTTGCTCAATTGTATAGGGCCTTGGTGGCAGAACAGGAGCAGTGGCAGCAACAATGGCTTCAGGTTGCACTACAGAAGCTTCAGGAGCAGTTGCAGCATTGACTTCTAGCATGTTGCTTGGTGTAGGCTCCACATTAACTTCAGCCATGACTACGTCATTGGCTTCATTCGTGTTAGTGGTGGCAGCCTCAACGTTTTCAACCTCCACTTGTTGAGCTGGAGGGTCTGGTACGGGCACGTTCACTTTTGGAACAACTTCTTCAGGAATGGGGGGAGTAGAGACACGATCTTCTTGATGTTCGTCATCGGCTGATGCAGCCGGATTGTCTTCAGCAGCTTGGGCTTCAGACATGGAGACATTCACAGTTGGAGTGGCTTCTGAAAACACTTGACGTGCAATAGGTTGGTGGTGCACTTCTCCTTCTGGAACGCTCGGAAGAGGGACTTGAGGCCTTGGTCCTTTGCGAAGCCTTTGTAATACAGGCGACGCCTTTGGAGATGGAGTAGGCAGGCCCTCATCATCTTCAACTTGCACAGATGGTGTGACTTGTTCTTGTTGGGGAGTACTCGGGGAGTCTTGCTGTTGCGGGCGATCAGCCCATGATGCATCCTGAGCAATTGGCGTCAGAGGACGACTAATGCTGATGATTTCGTTGTTCGTGAGAACAGGCGATGATACCACATTGTGTTCAATCTGAGGAAGAACTTCATCATCTTCAACATTGTCATGGTTACCAATGTCTTCAGCAGCGACGAGATCAACTGCTGGAATGTCTTCAGCTTCATGAGCCTCTGTGGAAGCAGGCTCATGAACAACCATTCGTAGTTCTTGATTTGCAGATGCAGGGCGAACCACTGAGATAGGTTCAACAACAAGGGGCTCTGTGGGAGCAGCCCGATTCTTCTTGGTTTTGCGTTTCTTCTTGGAGGGAGCAGCATCAGAGGCTTCTGAGGGTTTCCGTTTCCTGGCTTCAGCCTCTGCAGCCCTCGTCTTCTTCTGTTCTGAAGCGGTTGACAAGGCCTTTGGCTTCGAGCCAGTCATGTTGCTTGGGAAGACTATGCGTGGTTCATCCTGCCTTGAAGGTGCAGGTTGGACAGTTGATAGCTTCTTCTTCTTTGCAGCCATCCTGGGGTCGATGCCAGGACGACCAAGAGCCTTGCGCTTTTCAGCCTCATTGTAGGCTAGCACACACTTGTCAGCCAGATTCTTCATGCGCTCTCTAGAGCCTCGAGCTTCTTCATGCTTCTTGTGAAAGGCTTCTTTGAGCTCGTGCAGCATGATCTTGAAGTTTTTGACATCTTGCACGTTGAGCGTGGCCACATGCTTCTTGAATTGAGCCTTTTCATAGTCAATCTTGTGCTTCAGTTTGACGATGCGCTGAGCAATAGCTAACTCAGAAGCAATAGCGCCATTGAAGGAGACGCTGAGGCCAATGGGAAGTTGCAAGTCATCAAAGCTGAGATTTGGTGTGTCAAACCACTCATCAATGAAGTTATGAATGATTGCCACGTCAAAGAGAGGCAAATTATTGAAGATATCTTCTTCTTCCTTGCTCTTGATCAGTTGCTCAAGAGCATCATCTGCAAGATCGTCATCGCTGGACAGATCAATGTGCTCTTCACGCAGAATGGCAGCAGGAGTCAATGTCTGATCAGTACTCTTGATGATTTTCTTTTTCTTCTCCGTCTTCTTGGAGATGCGTGAAAGATCTTCAGACTTCACACTGTCTTCAGGAGGTGCAGTGGCCAGTGGCTTCACACGAGAAGCTTTTGAAGGTGCATCTGATGTTGAAGCCTTAGTTTTCTTGGGCTTCTGTGGCCTTGGAGGAGGAGCAGGGGCTTCATCAGTATCAGCATCATTATCAGAATTATCCACTTTGGCACCTTGTACCAAGATGTATGAGATGAGGCCATCAAGGTTCGTGAAGGGGCCGATCTCATTTTCTTCAGCTTCACGTGTGCCGTCATCACGAGGAGCAGAGGGACCAGGATTGAAGTCCAATCCCCATGACTTCTTATTTTCCTTTGTCGATGCCTTTGCATACTGGAAGTTGCGCTTGAAGAGATTATCGTCACGACACCAGAGCAATCAGGATGGATTGGCATTTTCAGGCTGTGGTCCACAGACCATACAAGGATAGAATTCTTGTGCAATAGCTTCAGCTTTGTTCTTGGGCGGAAGGCCTCGATAGAGAATATCACCCCAAGGACTTTTGATAGCATTTTTCTTAGCGTACTCCTGGGTCATGAACTTGTACTTGAACCATTGTTCATCCCAATAGCGCCGAATCCATTGGATTCGGGTCTTGCGCTGATTATAATCCTCTTCAGGATCTGTCTTGTAGATTTCTGCGAGGTCATCAGGCAAATCTTTTGATGTTCCCCCTCGACGCTGTCTGCCACCCTTCCTTACTGATTTCTCTGCAGCCATGAACTTAAAACTGAATGGCTTCAATATGTTCAAAGGCTTCAAGGGCTTTCGCTTGCTGGTCAAACAGGAACTAGCTTCAGGAGAGTTAATGTGTTGCTGTAAGAATTCTGCAAATGAATGCAGACTATGAGAACCAAGGGATTCTCCCACGAACATGTACCTGTGACAGCATTAGAGATGCGAGGGAAGGTGAAGAGGTCATATGCATTCTCAGAAGATTTTGAAGATAAATCAGTTTGAAGACATTGACCTCATGTTGCGAAGACATTCACTTATATGTTGAGAGTTGGTTCCAGATTTGTACGAATCCGTGAATAAGTACAAGTGAGGAATCTAACTATATATGAAGCTTAAGTGAATATACTAGGCAGTATGAGATGCAGGCAAAATAGATCTAACATTGTGTAGACAGAAACCAATTTTGGTAAATAAGATGAATCATTGCGGATCAAAAAGATGGTAAAAATAGAGTTATATTTACCACACGAAGAACTGCTAGATGGGATGAATAGGAGACCAAGCAGTTCAATCCACCGTGCCCTAACTTGCCGACGGAGGACACCTACAGCGGTGGCAGAGAGGACGATGCCCGCGGCCGGCGTGAGGACGGCGTCGGAGAAGTCGCGGCAGCTAAGCGCTTCGTCGCTGGCATCGTCGAGAGCTAGCAGTGGCGCTAGGGTTTTGACGAGGTGGAGAGGTGGAAGAAGGTTTTCTTGACCGAAGGGGACACGTATTTATAAGTAGGTGTGCAGCATAGCGCAATTACGCAGGTGCCCCTGCCTGTTCACATCCGTGGGACACGTGGCAAGCATGCAACATACTCAGAGTTGTCCCACGTTCCCATGCCCGCCAAATTTGTCGGATGGTTGTTCCGGCTTCTCCGGATTTCAACAATAGAGACGAATCATTTAAAAGGACGTGATGTTTGTCTCTGTGTCTTCTGCTGACAAGGATGCAGAGAAGACATTTGACAGTTTCAATAGAATGCATATGATTTGGACAGATAGAGTTTGAGATAGAAAGCATAGAGAGATTAGGGTCCGATCACATTCACTTAGTTCAAAAGATTCACAAATGAAGACATAGCTATAAGTGAATGCTGTAGAGGACAGAATACTAGTATATATATATATGAGAAAGCAATCAAATCAACATAGTGAAGTAAATCACGAAGATAAGTTGAAAGTTGAAGACAAACCAAATGCGAAGATATTCAACAATAACGCCATGAGTGAAACACTTCAAACCAAGAAATTTGGTGGTGGCGTTACCCACGGTATAGGAAGTATTAGACCCAGACACGGCGCACAATTATCGTGGCACTCCGAAGTCAAATTTCATGTTAATGTATTCACACTCAGAATGTAAGTCTTCATTGATTGAAGATATACTTTACTTCGTGTGTTGCACATCTAAGTCATCAACACGCATAAGTGTTAGGATGTGTGCCTGATCACAGGACATTTGAGGATTCCAAGATATTTAGCTCACACCGTAACTTGCAAAACCTTTTCTCATCCAAGGGCTTTGTGAAGATATCTGCCAATTGCTCTTCAGTGTTGACGTGAATGATGTCAATATCTTTCTTCATGACATGATCTCTAAGAAAGTGATGACGAATTTCAATGTGCTTTGTCTTCGAGTGCTGGACTGGATTGTTGGCAATCTTGATGGCGCTTTCGTTGTCGCAAAAGAGAGGAACTTGTTTCAGATTGATGCCATAGTCCTTGAGAGTTTGCTTCATCCACAGAAGATGAGCGCAGCAAGATCCAGCAGCAATGTATTCAGATTCAGCGGTTGAGAGTGATACACAGTTTTGCTTCTTTGAAGACCAACAGACAAGTGATTGTCCCAGAAAGTGACATGTGCCTGATGTAGACTTGCGATCGACCTTGTCACCAGCATAATCAGCATCCGAGAATCCAACCAGATCAAATCTTGAGCCCTTTGGATACCATAATCTGAGTGTTGGGGTGTAAGCCAAATATCTAAGAATTCGCTTCACAACTAAGTGATGCGATTCCTTTGGTGCCGCTTGGAATCGAGCACACATGCAAACACTAAGCATAATATCTGGCCTAGATGCACATAGGTAAAGTAAAGAACCAATCATGGAGCGGTATACCTTTTGATCGAACTCTTTACCATTGCCGTCGGGACCAAGATGGTGTTTGGCTGGCATTGGCGTCGTCTATCCTTTGCAATCTTGCATTCCAAACTTCTTCAGACAGTCTTTGAGATATTTTTCTTGAGATATGAAGATGCCATTCCTTTGATGACGAATTTGAAGACCAAGGAAGAACTTCAGCTCACCCATCATGGACATCTGATATTGCTCTTGCATCATGTATCCAAACTCATCACTATACTTCTGGTTGGTGCAGCCGAAGATAATGTGATCCACATATATTTGGCAAACAAACAGTTCACCATCATATGTCTTCGTGAAGAGTGTGGGATCGAGGGATCCAGGTTTTAAGCCTTTGCTCTTCAGGAAGTCTTTGATCGTATCATACCAAGCGCGAGGAGCTTGTTTGAGCCCATACAGTATTTTGTTTAGTTTGTACACCATATCAGGATGTTTTGGATCTTGAAAGCCAGGTGGTTGAGCAATGTACACTTCTTCTTCAATCTTGCCATTGAGGAATGCACTCTTCACATCCATTTGATATAGCAAGATGTTGTGGTGATTAGCATAGGCTAGCAGTATGCGAATAGCTTTAAGCCTTGCTACAGGAGAAAATGTTTCATCGAAGTCAATTCCTTCAACTTGAGTATATCCTTGAGCCACAAGATGTGCTTTGTTTTTGACGAGTTGACCATGCTCGTCTTGCTTGTTTCGATATATCCATTTAGTGCCAATAATGTTATGCTTGTGAGGGTCAGGGCGCTTGACAAGTTCCCAAACATTATTCAGCTTAAACTGTTGAAGTTCTTCTTGCATGGCTTGAATCCAGTCAGGTTCCATAAAGGCTTCAGCAACTTTCTTGGGTTCTGATATTGATACAAATGAAAAATGCCCACAGAAATTTGCTAACTGTGTTTCTCTTGAGAGAGTAAGTGGACCAGGTGCATTGATGCTATCAATTATGTTCTCAATCTGTACTTCATTTGCAACACGAGGATGAACTGGACGAAGACCTTGCTCATGCTGATCATTGTCATCATTGGGAGGATTGTCTTCGGTCTGAGCATTGTCTTCAGGTTGGTTTGGTGCAGAAATGAGAAGTTCCTCTTCAAGCTGTGCTTCAAAAGGCATGATTTCACCAGTTCCCATCAGCTTGATAGATTCGCTGGGAGGAGCTTCACCCAGTGTGCTTGGAAGGAGCTTTCGTTGTGAACCATTGGTTTCATCAAATCGCACGTCCACAGTTTCAATGATTTCATAGTGAAAGAGGTTGAAGACTCTGTAAGAGTGCGAGTCCTTTCCATAACCAAGCATGAAGCCTTCGTGAGCTTTAGGTGCAAATTTTTACTTGTGATGGGGATCCTTGATCCAGCACCTATCACCAAAGACTCTGGAGTAGCTGACATTTGGCTTCTTGCCAGTGAGGAGCTCATAGGATGTTTTGCTCAGAAGCTTGTGGATGTAAACACGGTTGATGATGTGACATGCTGTATCAATAGCTTCATGCCAGAACTTTCTTTGTGTCTTTGTAAGTGCATCTAGTGCCACCCCTAGTTGGTTTTGGAGTATTGACGACAAAGTTGGTTGAGGGACTAATGCGTTTGTGAGAATTGCCGGATTACGCAGGTAGTGTCCCTCATTGATTCGGTTTACCTACCGGAGATGACCCCTAAAAATGTATGAAGACATTAAAGACAATGGTGGTATGAGAAGATATTCATATTGAAGACTATGACATGAGAAGACATTGCGTGAAGACTATGGACCGCGAAGACTGTGTGGCTTCGTTGTTTCCTTTTCTTCTTTGTTGAGTCATAGGAACCACCGTACTGTTAAGTGGGGTCCAAGTGAACTAAGTCAGAGTGACTGAAGTGATGCTCAACCCAAATCCTATGTCTTCGAGCGAAGACAATGAGAGCAAATCTTATCTAGAGCTGGATGAGTCAGCTTTGCTTGTAGCCCAAGTAAAGTTGCCGCGTGTGTTTGAAATCTGACCGTTGGAACACGTGTCAGTTCCTTAGTGACCCAGGGTCATTTCGGACAAATCAGGTCGGGTTGCCTTGTGGCTATAAATAGCCCACCCCCTACACCATAAATTGGTGGCTGCTCAGAGTTAGTTTACGGCTTTCGTCATTTTGAGAGCAACCCACCTTGAAGCCTTTGAGAGAGAAATCCTTGCGAGGACAAAGCCCAAACACCCAGAGCCAAAGAGTGTTAGGCATTACTGAAGTCTTTCTGTCTGTGTGACCTGAAGACTTATTACGCTTGAGGACTGTGTATCCTCCAGCCGGTTAGGCGTCCCGTTTTGAGCATCCAAGAGTCATTGTAGATTGCCGGGTGAACGAAATCTGTGAAGGTTCGGAAGTCTACCTTGAAGACTTACCAGAGTGATTGGGTGAGGACTAAGTGTCCTTAGCTCAAGGGGAATAAGGTTAAGACACGGTCATCTAAGTTGAATCTCAGCCTCCCTAACCAGACGTATAGTTGTCACAGCAACTGGAACTGGTCCAACAAATCCTGTGTCTTCAACAAGTGACTGGTTCTATCTCTTCCCTCCTTTACTTTGAGTTTGTCTTCGTGAAGTCATTGCTTATCTGTCTTATCTGATTGACTTCATTGCTTGACTACTATTGTTGATTGGCTTCATACTATCTTCCATCCTGATCCTACTACCTAGCTGCTATTAGTCTTCGTATGTTAACACTATTGCATACTTGATTATGGCTTGCTTGTTGTAGTTTATCTTCCACTGCATATCAATTAGGTCATTTCTATTGTTTGTCTTCGAAACTTCCACGTTTTGAAGACTTCGATAAAAATCGCCTATTCACCCCCCCTCTAGTCGATAACTAGCACTATCAATTGGTATCAGAGTAAGGTACTCCCTTGTTCTGTGTGATTCGATTTAACCACCTGGTGTTTAGCTATGTTGACTGCAGGGATAATCAAAGTCTCCGCTGCTTGCCCCGTGTTCGATGGAACAGAATATCCCTACTGGAAGAATAAGATGCCATGCATCTTGAAGCCATTGATGTCGACCTCTGGTATGTCGTCAAGAACGGCGTTCCAAAGACTGGTGAAGGTGTCACCCCTGCTGATGTCAAGAAGTTCATTCAACTGGACTCGACTGCAAAGAACATCATCTGTGGTCATCTGACCAAAGGACAGTATGGCCGTGTGAGTGCTCTGGAAACGTCAAAGCTAGTCTGGGACTGGCTATCCAAGGTCAATGAAGGCGTCTCTACACAGAGATTACAGAGGATCAGTGTTCTTCGCAATATCTTCAACCGCTTCAAGAGAAACGACAATGAAAATGTCCAGCTCACGTTTGATCGCCTCACCGACATCACAAATGAGCTTCAGGCTCTCGGCGCCACTGAGATCACCAAGCATGAAATCGTCAAGATGCTGCTGAGATCCCTTGACAGCTCCTTTGACACCCTTGCCCTCATGATACAAGAACGTCCTGACTTCAAGACTCTCGATCCGTCTGATATACTTGAGAGGCTCAACACACATGAGTTCTAGCTTTCTGAGAAAAGAGATATCTATGGCCCCAACTATGGCCAAACTCGTGCTTTGAAGGCAAAAGTTGTTTCCTCATCTGAAGAAGAATGACTACGGTTCTGATGATCCTGAAGACATTGGAAGGGAGCTTGCTATGCTTATGAAGAAGTTCCAGAAATTCACCAAGAAGAAGGGCTTCAGAAAGTCTTCACGATCCAGTTCAAGAAATGATGAAGCTTCCACTCAAGACAACAAGAAGAGAACATGTCACAAGTGTAAGAAGCCTGGGCACTACATCTCTGAGTGTCCTCAGTGGGACAATGAGAAGAAGAAGCAGAAGAGCAAGGAATATGACTCTGATGACAAGAAGAAGAAGAAATCATCAAAGTCTTCTTCCAAGTCCTCATCAAAGTCTTCATATCATAAGAAGAGCTCATCTGGCAAGGCTCGTGCTTTTGTTGGCAAGGAAATGGACTCAGAGGAGGAGTCTGCATCTGAAGAGCAGAGGTGGAATCTGAAGCTGAGTCCGACTCTGGCGTTGCAAGTCTGGCTCTGGCCACAGCCTATGTTGCAAAGTCCATCTTCAACACTGAAGACAATGACTCCCACACCAACGCTGATGATGACAAGGATGATCCTGCTCCCACCTACTGCTTCATGGCACGCGGTGCCAAGGTAAAACCGCGCGATGCTTACTTTCAAACATCAAGTGAAGATGACTCCGATTGTGAATCTAAAACCAACTACAAAACACTTGTTAAAATTGCTACTGAACAACAAAGGGCTATGGAACATACTCAAAAACTGTTAGACAAAAGCGATGACCTGTTGGACGCGGAAATGACACGTTCACAGTCCTTAGTTGAAGACATAAAAAATCTTCATGCTAAGTATCAAGAACTTGAAAGTCTTCATGAGACGCTCTCAACCACTTATGAAAAGCTCTCCTATGATTATCTTCAAAGGAAGAAAGAGCTTGAGAAATTGAAAGCGACTCATGAGGATCTTCAAAAAGAGAATGAGTCATTTCGCGCTCAACAGATCAGTCCCGCTCAGGATGGATTTGAACCACCGTGCTTCAAATGTATTGAGCGTGATAACGCTACCTCTATTGCTGAATGTTCCACTACTGCTACTGTTGCTCTGTCTTCAACTACTGATGTGGTAACCAACCCCTCTGCGGAGGATACCACTACTATTGCTGATGAAAATGCTAGGTTGAAGACATTGCTTGAAACAGGGATGTATAAAAGTCTGAAAGGGCATCAGACACTTTGTGATGTCCTCAAAAAGCAGATTCTGAACCGAAACCCTAGGAAAGAGGGTGTTGGGTTCGAGAGGAAAATGAATGCTGATGGTTCCTACTGGAAGCCTGAGCAGTATCCCAAAACCACATGGGTTGCTGCAAAGGAACCTTCAGTGGATCCATCCACTTTATCTGGCTTTACCTGTGCTAATCCTATTATCATTGATGAATCCTTTGATGCAAATTATAAACTGTTCAAAAATCAGAATGGTGAAGTGTTTGCCAGGTATATTGGTACTAACTACAGGAATGGACCGCCAATGAAGAAGATCTGGGTTCCCAAAAGCTGTCTTGAGAATCTTCCTGTGAATGTTGTCATGACACCACCAGGGAAGAAGACAAACCCCAGACCAAAGGCGTCACATTGTCCAACGGCTTCATACGGAAATAGGACTCACCTGAGTCACCCTAACGCCAATGTTTTGCAGGGAAATCACACTCAAACTTATGAATATGAGTGTGTGTCTTCAAACCGCTATGTTCATAATACTAAGAACTTTTCTGCTTATTCATATGAGTATCATTCATCTCCTGCAAGGCTATTTGCTAGGGCTCCAAAGCCGAAACTCTCAGATGCTGCAATTAGACTCATTGCTTCTAAGCCACCCCTAAAGATGTGGGTGGTGAAGAAGAACTATCTCTCTTTTGCAGAACATGGTCTCCAGCCAGCAATCAAAGGCATCCGACATTATTGTTGGGGACCTAAAACACAAAGGGACGCATGATAAAATGACTTACTATGTATTCCACATATGAATCGCTTACCTATCATGCTGTGTGCTAACTTTCATCTATGCTATGATAATCCAAGTGTGCATCAAATGCTTATGCTTCACAACATACCTTGTGAAGCCTATCCTCCTAACTGCACTGTAGGGCATGTCACCAAAAGCTTCAGAATGGATTATTGACAGCGGATGCACTAATCATATGACTGGTGATCGAAGTCTTCTCATGGACTCAACCTTACGTCCATCCGACAAGAGTCAAATCACATTTGCTGACACTGGTAAAGGCAAGGTATTGGGTCTAGTTAGAGTTGCAATCTCAAAGGATCAACACATGGATAAAGTGATGCTTGTTGAATCCCTTGGATTCAACTTAATGTCTGTCTCGATGCTTTGTGACTTAAACATGATTGTGATATTTGGAAAATATCGTTGCCTTGTACTAATGGAATCTGACAAGTCTCTAGTCTTTGATGGGTATAGGAAAGGTGATCTATACATGGTAGATTTCTCAGCAGGTCCACAGCTTGCCGTATGTCTTCTTGCAAAAGCTTCAGAATACTGGCTCTGGCATCGAAGGCTGGGGCATGCTGGCATGAGGAACTTACACACTCTCGTCAAGAAGAAGCATTTCATAGGCATCGCAGGTGTCAAGTTCAAGAAAGATCATTTGTGTGGTGCCTGCGAAGCTGGGAAGATGACGAGGGCCAAGCACCCCTCAAAGACAATCATGACGACATCTCAACCCTTTGAGCTGTTGCACATGGACTTATTTGGCCCTACTCACTACTCCACCCTCACAACAACAGCGTGTCTCTATGGCTTCATCATTGTTGATGACTACTCAAGATATACATGGGTGCACATAATTCTCTACAAGACTAAAGTACAAGATGTCTTCAGACGATTTGCCAATCGAGCAATGAACAATTATGGCATCAAGATCAAGCATATCAGAAGTGATAACGGCACTGAATTCAAGAACACCGGCCTTGATCTTTATCTGGATACAATGGGAATCACTCACGAATTTTCTGCTCCATACACACCTCAGCAAAATGGCATTGTTGAGCGCAAGAACAGAACCCTCATTGAGATGGCTCGAACAATGCTCGACGAGTACAAGACACCAAGAAAATTCTGGCCTGAAGCCATTGATATAGCTTGTCACATCATCAACCGTGTCTACATACATAAGCTTCTGGGCAAAACATCCTATGAGCTCCTTACTAGCAAGAAGCCAAATGTCAGCTACTTCAGAGTCTTTGGTGCAAGGTGCTGGATCAAGGATCCCCATCACAAGTCAAAATTTGAACCCAAAGCTCACGAAGGCTTCATGCTTGGCTATGGAAAGGATTCGCATTCTTACAGAGTCTTCAACCTCTTCCACTACAAAATCGTTGAAATAGTGGATGTGCGATTTGATGAAACCAATGGTTCACAACGAGAGCTCCCGCCAAGCACACTTAATGAAGCTCCTTCCAGTAAATCTATCAAGCTGATGGGAACTGGTGAAATCATGCCCTCTGAAGCACAGCCTGAAGAGGAACTTATCATTTCTGCACCAAACCAACCTGAAGACAATGCTCAGACCGAAGACAATACTTCCAATGATGACAATGATCAGCATGAGCAAGGTCTTCGTCCAGTTCATCCTCGTGTTGCAAATGAAGTACAAATTGAGAAGATAATTGATAACATCAACGCACCTGGTCCGCTTACTCGATCAAGAGCAACACAGTTAGCAAATTTATGTGGGCATTTTTCATTTGTATCAATATCTGAACCCAAGAAAGTTGTTGAAGCCTTTATGGAACCTGAATGGATTCAAGCCATGCAAGAAGAACTTCAACAGTTCAAGTTGAATAATGTTTGGGAACTTGTCAAGCGCCCTGACCCTCGCAAGCATAACATTATTGGCACAAAATGGATATATCGGAACAAACAAGACGAGCATGGTCAAGTCATCAGAAACAAAGCACGTCTTGTGGCACAATGATATACTCAAGTTGAAGGAATTGACTTCGATGAAACATTTGCTCCTGTTGCTAGGCTTGAAGCTATTCGCATACTGCTTGCCTATGCTAATCACCACAACATCTTGCTATATCAAATGGATGTGAAAAGTGCTTTCCTCAATGGCAAAATTGAAGAAGAAGTGTATGTTGCTCAACCACCTGGCTTTCAAGATCCAAAACATCCTAATATGGTGTACAAACTCAACAAAGCACTGTATGGCCTCAAACAAGCTCCTCGCGCTTGGTATGATACAATCAAAGACTTCCTGAAGAGCAAGGGCTTCAAACCTGGATCCCTCGATCCCACACTCTTCACGAAGACATATGATGGTGAATTGTTTGTGTGCCAAATATATGTGGATGACATAATCTTCGGCTGCACCAACCAGAAGTACAGTGATGAGTTTGGATACATGATGCAAGAGCAATATCAGAGGTCCATGATGGGTGAGCTGATGTTCTTCCTTGGTCTTCAAATTTGTCAGCAAAGAAATGGCATCTTCATATCTCAAGAAAAATATCTCAAAGATTGCCTGAAGAAGTTCGGAATGCAAGATTGCAAAGGTTACATGACGCCAATGCCAGCCAAACATCATCTTGGTCCCGACAACAATGGTAAAGAGTTCGATCAAAAGGTATACCGCTCCATGATTGGTTCTTTACTTTATCTTTGTGCATCTAGGACAGATATTATGCTTAGTGTTTGCATGTGTGCTCGATTCCAAGCGGCACCAAAGGAATCGCATCACTTAGCTGTGAAGCGAATTCTTAGATATTTGGCTTACACCCCAACACTCGGATTATGGTATCGAAAGGGCTCAAGGTTTGATATAGTTGGATTCTCGGATGCTGATTATGCTGGTGACAAGGTGGATCGCAAGTCAACATCAGGAACATGTCACTTTCTGGGACGATCACTTGTCTGTTGGTCTTCAAAGAAGCAGAATTGTGTATCACTCTCAACTGCTGAATCTGAATACATTGTTGTTGGGTCCTGTTGTGCTCAGCTTCTATGGATGAAGCAAACTCTCAAGGACTATGGCATCAACCTGAAACAAGTACCCCTCTTCTGCGACAATGAAAGCGCCATCAAGATTGCCAACAATCCAGTTCAGCACTCGAAGACAAAGCACATAGAAATTCGTCATCATTTTCTCAGAGATCATGTCATGAAGAAATATATTGACATCATTCACGTCAACACTGAAGAACAACTGGAAGATATCTTCACAAAGCCCTTGAATGAGAAAAGGTTTTGCAAGTTACGGTGTGAGCTAAATATCTTGGAATCCTCTAATGTCCTGTGATCAGGCACACATCCTAACACTTATGCATGTTGATGACTTAGATGTGCAACACACAAAGTAATGTATATCTTCAATCAATGAAGATTTACACTCTGAGTGTGAATACATTAACATGGAATTTGACTTCGGAGCACCACGATAATTGTGCGCCATGTCTGGGTCTAATACTTCCTATACGGTGGGTAACGCCACCACCAAATTTCTCTGTTTGAAGTGTTTCACTCATGGCGTTACTTTTGCAAAGACTTCGCATTTGGTTTGTCTTCAGTTTCAATTTATCTTCATGATTTTCTGCGCTATGATGATTTGATTGCATATATATATATATATATATATATATATATATATATATATATATATATACTAGTGTTCTGTCCTCTACAGCATTCACTTATAGCTATGTCTTCAAGTTGAATCTTTTGAACTAAGTGAATGTGATCGGACCCTAACCTCTCTATGCTTTCTATCTCAAACTCTATCTGTCCAAATCATATGCATTCTATTGAAACTGTTGAATGTCTTCTCTGCGTCCTAGTCAGCAGAAGACACAGAGACAAACATCAAGTCCTATTTAAATGATTCATCTTTATTGTCAATATCCGGAGAAGCCGGAACAACCATCCGACAAACTTGGCGGGCGTGGGAACGTGGGACAACTCTAAGTATGTTACATGCTTGCCACGTGTCTCACGGATGTGAACAGACAGGGGCACCTGCGTAATTGCACTGTGTCGCACACCTACTTATAAATATGTGTCCCCTGCGGTAAGGAAATCCTTCTTCCACCTCTCCACCTCGTCAAAACCCTAGCGCCACCGCTAGCTCTCGACGACACCGGCGACAAAGCGCTTAGCTGTCGCGACTTCTCCGACGCCGTCCTCATGCCGGCCGCAGACATCGTCCTCTCCGCCATCGCCGTAGGTGTCCTCCGTCGCCAAGTTAGGGCACGGTGGGCTGAACTGCTCGGTCTCCTATTCTTCCCATCTAGCAGTTCTTCGTGCGGTAATTATAACTCTATTTTTACCACCTTTTTGATCCTCAAAGATTCACCCTATTTACCGAAAGTGGTTTCTACCTACTCAATGTTAGATCTATTCTGTCTGCATCTCATAATGCCTAGTCTATTCACTTAGATTTCCTATCTAGTTTGATTCCTCACTTGTACTTATTCACGGATTGGTACAAATCTGGAACCAACTCACCTCATATAAGTGAATGTCTTCGCATCATGAGGTCAATGTCTTCAAACTGATTTATCTTCAAAATCTTCTGAGAATGCATATGACCTCTTTCCCTTCCCTTGCATCTCTAATGCTGTCACAGGTACATGTCCGTGGGACAATCCCTAGGTTCTCATAGTCTACATTCGTTTGCAGAATTCTTTACAGCAACACATTGATTCTCCTGAAGCTAGTTCCTGTCTGGCCAGCAAGCGAAAGCCTTTGAAGCCTTTGAACATATTGAAACCGTTCAGTTTGAAGGGTGGTAGACAGCATCGCGGGGGAACTTCAAAGGATCTGCCTGATGATCTTGCAGAAATATATAAAACAGATCCCGAAGAAGATTACAGTCAGCGCAAGACTCGAATCCAATGGATTCGACGCTATTGGGCTGAACAATGGTACAAGTACAAGTTCGTCACCCAGGAATATGCAGAGAAGAATGCAATCAAGAGTCCTTGGGGCGATATTCTCTATCGAGGTCTTCAACCCAAGAACAGAGCTGAAGCCATTGCGCAAGAATTCTATCCTTGCATGGTCCGTGGACCACAGCCTGAAGAAGCCGACCCGTCATCATTGCTCTGGTGTCGTGACGACAATCTCTTCAAGCGCAACTTCCAGTTTGCTAAGGCTTCAGCAAAGGAAAACAAGAAGTCATGGGGATTAGACTTCAATCCTGGCCCGTCTGCTCCCTGTGATGATGGCACACGTGAAGCTGAAGAAAACAGAATTGGCCCCTTTGCAAACCTTGATGGTCTCATCTCCTACATCTTGGTACAAGGTGCCAAAGTGGATCATTTTGACAATGATGCTGATTCTGATGAAGCCCCAGCTCCTACTCCAAGGCCGCAGAAGGCAAAGAAGATTAAGGCTTCATCATCAGCTGCTCCTCCAAAAGCTTCTCGTCTGAAGCCACTAGCCACTGCACCTCCTGAAGTTAGTGTGCAGTCCGAAGATCTTTCCCGCATCTCCAAGAAGACGGACAAGAAAAAGAAAATCGTCAAGATAACTGATCAGGCTCTGACTCCTGCTGCTATTCTGCGTGAAGAGCCCATTGATCTGTCCAATGATGAAGATCTTGCTGATGATGCCCTTGAACAACTGATCAAGAGCAAGGAAGAAGCAGAAATCTTCAACAACTTGCCTCTCTTTGATGTGGCTATTCTCCATAACTTCATTGATGAATGGTTCGACACACCAAATCTCGGCTTTGAAGATTTGCAGCTTCACATTGGCCTCAGCGTCTCTTTCAATGGCGCCATTGCTTCTGAGCTAGCTCTTGCTCAGCGCATCATTGAGCTGAAGAACAAAATTGATTATGAGAAGGCTCAATTCAAGAAGCATGTGGCGAAGCTCAGTGTTCAAGACATCAGAAACTTCAAGGTCATGCTGCATGAGCTTAAAGAAGCTTTTCTGAAGAAACGCCAAGAAGCTCAAGGCTCTCGTGAGCGCATGAAGAGTTTGACTGACAAGTGTGTGCTTGCCTACAATGAGGCTGAGAAGCGCAAGTCACTTGGCCGTCCTGGCATTGACCCCAAGATGACTGCAAAGAAAAAGAAGAAGCTTCCTTCTGACCAGCCTGCACCTTCAAGCCAAGAAGCCCCTCGCATTATCTTCTCAAGCAGCATGACTGGCTCGAAGCCAAAGGTCACCACAACCGCTTCAGAACAGAAGAAGACGAGGGATGCCGAGGCTGAAGCCAGAAAGAGGAAGAATAATGAAGCCTCTGATGCCGCTCCCTCCAAGAAGAAGCGCAAGACCAAGAAGACTATCGCTGCTCCCACAGAGCCCTTAGTTGTTGAACCCATCTCAGTGGTTCATCTTGCATCCGCTACCCAAGAACTTCGCATGACTATTCATGAGCCTGCTTCCACAGAGGCTCCTGGAGCTGAAGAGATTCCAGCAGCTGAACCCGCCACTGCTGAAGACATTGGTCATCATGAAAATGTTGAAGATGATGAAGTTCTTCCTCAAATCGAATATAATGTGGTATCATCGCATGTTCGTACAAACAGCGACATCATCAGCATTGGTCGTCCTTTGACGCCAATTGCTCAGGATGCTTCATGGGCTGATCGCCCGCAAGAACAAGACTCCCCCAGCACACCCCAACAACAACAAACTACACCATTCGTACAAGTTGAAGAGGATGAGGGCCTTCCCACTCCATCTCCAAAAGTGTCGCCTATACTACAAAGGCTTCGCAAAGGACCAAGGCCTAAAGCCCCTCTTCCGAGCGTTCCAGAAGGAGAAGTGCATCATCAACCTGTTGCACGTCAAGTGTTTTCAGAAGCCACTCCTGCTGTGAATGTCTCCATGTCTGAAGCCCCAGCTGCTGAAGACAATCCGGCTGCATCAGCCGATGAAGAACGTCAAGAAGAACGTGTCCATACTCCCCCCATTCCTGAAGAAACTATTCATGAAGTGAACGTGTCTGTGCCTGACCCTCCAGCTCAGCAAGTGGAGTTTGAAAATGTTGAAGCTGCCACCACCAACGACAATGAAGCCAATGACGTTGTCATGGCTGACGCCAATGTGGACCTTGAACCAACCAGTGTGCCTGAAGCTAATGAGGCCACTGCACCTGAAGTTAATGAGGCAACTGCTCCTGAAGCACCTGTTGTGCAGCCTGAAGCCTCAGTTGTTGCCCCTGCTCAAGTTCCGCCACCAAGGCCCCATACAGTTGAGCAAGCATACAACCATGGTCAGCTAACCACTGTTCGATGACCCATTCTGGTACCTCCGCCTATTGCCACTGGACCTCAATTTGATTATCATGTTGAGCATAGGCCTCAGGTCCAGAAGCCCAAGCCAAGACTGCCAAGGTTTCCAGGTACTACAAACTCACCAGGGTCCTTCAATGCAAATGGCTTCAAAAGCCACAATACCTTCTTTGACAGCGCCAAAAACTCTTACTCAAAGCCAAGGATATCATCAGATCGGTTCTGGAGCTATCAGCAGAGAAGCTATTACTCCGGCGTTCTATATGATCAAGGGCGCATTTTCCCTCATATGAGCCTTGACAATGAAGCCATTGCTGGACTGCCGTGCTTAGAAGAAGCACTTGATTGCTTTCATGATGTTGGTCTGCTCAGTTTTGTCACAGATAAGGAACATTGGAATGAAGAGCTATTGCTTCAATTCTATGCTACACTCCACATTCGCGGTTATAACAGAGATACGAAGACATGGGTTCTTGAGTGGATGACAGGAAATGTTCATCATGAAGCCAAAGCTCTCAACATCATTGAGCTTACTGGCCTATCCACTCCTGGAGAACTCTATGAACCTGGTTTTCAAAATCACCGCAATGCTCTGGAAAGCATCTTCCATAAGCCTGAACCCAATATGAGTTAGATCTTGAGCATGATGAAGCCTTTGCCACATGATGCAGAATATCCAAAGGAGTTCTTTGTTGATGACCTTGAGTATCTGCCATGCACCATATATCACATCATCAGGCGGACTCTATGGCCTATCAAAGGACATTCATCAGCTGAAAAACTTGAAGGAGCCATGAAGACATTGGTCTTTTACATTCTCAATGGCATCAGCTTCAATGCACAAGATTTCTTCATCAGGCAACTTGCTGCTTCTGGATCTGATCTGTTTGGTCTGAAGTTTTATGCTCCATGGGTCATGCGCCTCATAAAGCGACACTCATCTGTCAACTATCAACCATCTGCTCACAATCATGTGATCTTCCTACCAGAGGATGATATGTCAGTTGAAGCCATATACTCTGACCCTGCCAAGAAGCCTCTTTGTCTTCAGAATGCCGAGCACCAAAGCTTCACTCAACCCATTGAAGGTGTTCAAGAAGCAACATGAATCTATCCATTGGCTGGAAATACTCGTCTGCCTCATCGAGCACCTACTGAAGCCACTGAAAGCACCATTGCACAAAGGCCTCAGAAGCGTTCTCGCGTCCTCAATGACCGAGAACTTCTTGTGGCCCTTCATCAGAAACAGGATAAACATCACTTTTGGCTCAAAAGACAGATGCAAAGCCTCTTGGTGGATGTCAATCGCATTCGTAACCTTGCCACCAAGAATGCCTTTGTTGCTCATGAAACTTGCCGGCGATCATGGAAGAGCCTGACCCTGCTTAGTGCTGAAGCAGATCTTCAAGACGATGGTTTCAATGAAAGATTCCAGTTTGACTCCACTCCTCCACGGAATGCTGTCCTACGAAGAACTCCATATCTTGAAGACTCTGAATATTCTTCCTCCGCGGCAACTGTCAATGCCAGAGTGATCGATGATGAAGATGATGCTACTTCACCACCTCCTACTTCCGCACGCATCGACACTGCGCCAAGTTCATCTGCACCGCCAAACGACAATGACAACCCTGCTGCTTCAACTACTCCTCCTGAGGACGAGTAGATGCTCTATGTCTTCAAACCTTTTTGGTCATTACTGACAAAAGGGGGAGAAGCATATGAGTTTGATAGTCTTCAAGCGGGTTCATAAGGGCGGTTGCTTTATATTTTAGCCTAGTGCTTACAACTCTTGCCTTTGATACACTTCGTTCTTTGAGTTGTAACACTTAAACCTGATGGTCGTCTGCTACTTAGTTGCGTTTCCACGTGCGATGATAACTTCCGCCCTTAGATCATTCTGCAGACGTCCATTTTTCATTATGCATGTCATCCTATATGCTATATCATTTCATGCATGATGAATTATCTTCGTAAGTTGAAGTGGATCTCCACAAGTACAACCTGCCATGTGCATTTGCATTCCAAAAGCAACATTACTTATATGCACATCTTCAGGGGGAGCCCTTGCTACTTATGAAGACAATTTCCTATCCTTTACAATTTCACATACTTTATCCCCGTTGAAAACTTCAACCAGTTTGTCATCAATCACCAAAAAGGGGGAGATTGTAAGTGCATCCAGTGCCACCCCTAGTTGGTTTTGGAGTATTGACGACAAAGTTGGTTGAGGGAATAATGCGTTTGTGAGAATTGCAGGATAACGCAGGTAGTGTCCCTCATTGATTCGATTTACCTACCGGAGATGACCCCTAAAAATGTATGAAGACATTGAAGACAATGGTGGTATGAGAAGATATTCATATTGAAGACTATGACATGAGAAGACATTGCGTGAAGACTATGGACCGCGAAGACTGTGTGGCTTCGTTGTTTCCTTTTCTTCTTTGTTGAGTCATAGGAACCACCGTGTTGTTAAGTGGGGTCCAAGTGAACTAAGTCAGAGTGACTGGTGATGCTCAACCCAAATCCTATGTCTTCGAGCAAAGACAATGAGAGCAAATCTTATCCAGAGCTGGATGAGTCAGCTTTGCTTGTAGCCCAAGTAAAGTTGCCGCGTGTGTTTGAAATCTGACCGTTGGAACACGTGTCAGTTCCATAGTGACCCAGGGTCATTTCGGACAAATCAGGTCGGGTTGCCTTGTGGCTATAAATAGCCCAGCCCCTACACCATAAATTGGTGGCTGCTCAGAGTTAGTTTATGGCTTTTGTCATTTTGAGAGCAACCCACCTCGAAGCCTTTGAGAGAGAAATCCTTGCAAGGACAAAGCCCAAACACCCAGAGCCAAAGAGTGTTAGGCATCACTGAAGTTTTTCTGTCTGTGTGACCTGAAGACTTATTACACTTGAGGACTGTGTATCTTCCAGCCGGTTAGGCGTCGCGTTTTGAGCATCCAAGAGTCATTGTGGATTGCCGGGTGAACGAAGTCTGTGAAGGTTTGGAAGTCTACCTTGAAGACTTACCAGAGTGATTGGGCGAGGACTAAGTGTCCTTAGCTCAAGGCGAATAAGGTGAAGACACGGTCTTCTGAGTTGAATCTCAGCCCCCCTAACCAGACATACAGTTGTCACAGCAACTGGAACTGGTCCAACAAATCCTGTGTCTTCAACAAGTGACTGGTTCTATCTCTTCCCTCCTTTCTTTGAGTTTGTCTTCGTGAAGTCATTGCTTATCTGTCTTATCTGATTGACTTCATTGCTTTACTACTATTGTTGATTGGCTTCATACTATCTTCCATCCCGATCCTACTACCTAGCTGCTATTAGTCTTCGTACGTTAACACTATTGCATACTTGACTATGGCTTGCTTGTTGTAGTTTATCTTCCGCTGCATATCAATTAGGTCATTTCTATTGTTTGTCTTCGAAACTTCCACGTTTTGAAGACTTTGATAAAAATCGCCTATTCACCCCCCCCCCCTCTAGTCGATAACTAGCACTTTCAGTCTTGTACTCATCGAGCATTGTTCGAGCCATCTCAATGAGGGTTCTGTTCTTGCGCTCTACAATGCCATTTTGCTGAGGTGTGTATGGAGCAGAAAACTCATGAGTGATTCCCATTGTATCCAGATAAAGATCAAGCCCGGTATTCTTGAATTCAGTGCCGTTATCACTTCTGATATGCTTGATCTTGACGCCATAATTGTTCATGGCTCGATTGGCAAATCGTCTGAAGACATCTTGTACTTCGGTCTTGTAGAGAATTATGTGCACCCATGTGTATCTTGAGTAGTCATCAACAATGACGAAGCCATAGAGACAAGCTGTTGTTGTGAGGGTAGAGTAGTGAGTAGGGCCAAATAAGTCCCTGTGTAACAGCTCGAAGGGTTGAGATGTCGTCATAATTGTCTTCGAGGGGTGCTTCGCCCTAGTCATCTTTCCAACTTCACAGGCACCACACAAATGATCTTTCTTGAACTTGACACCTTCGATACCTATGACATGCTTCTTCTTGACGAGTGTGTGTAAGTTCCTCATGCCAGCATGCCCCAGCCTCCGATGCCAGAGCCAGCATTCTGAAGCTTTTGCAAGAAGACATACGGCAAGTTGTGGACCTGCTGAGAAATCTACCATGTATAGATCATCTTTCCTATACCCTTCAAAGACTACAGACTTGTCAGATTCCATTATTACAAGGCAACGATATTTTCCAAATAGCACAATCATGTTCAAGTCACAAAGCATTGAGACAGACATTAAGTTGAACCCAAGGGATTCAACAAGCACCACTTTATCCATGTGTTGATCCTTTGAGATTGCAACTCTACCTAGACCCAATACCTTGCTTTTACCAGTGTCAGCAAATGTATTTGACTCTTGTCGGATGGACGTAAGGTTGAGTCCATGAGAAGACTTCGATCACCAGTCATATGATTAGTGCATCCGTTGTCGATAATCCATTCTGAAGCACGAGGTGTCATACCCTACAGTGCAGTTAGGAGGATAGGCTTCACAAGGTATGTTGTGAAGCATAAGCATTTGACCCACACTAGGATTATCACAGCTTAAATCAAGGTTAGAACACAGTATGACAGGTAAGCGATTCGTATGTGGAATACATAGTAAGTCATTTTGTCGAGCGTCCTTTAATGTGTTTTAGGCCATAGCAATAGTATCGGACGCCTTTGATTGCTGGCTAGAGACCATATTCTGTAAAAGAGAGTTAATTATTCTTCACCACCCACATCTTTAGGGGTGGCTTAGAAGCAATGAGTCTAAGTGCAACATCTGAGAATTTCGGCTTTGAAGCCCTAGCAAATAGCCTTGCAGGAGATGAATGATACTCATATGAATAAGCAGAAAAGTTCTTAGTCCTATGAACATGGCGGTTTGAGGACACGCGTTCATAGTCATAAGTTTGAGCACGATTTCCATGCAAAACATTGGTGTTAGGGTGACTCAAGTGAGTCCTGTATTCGTATGAAGCCGTTGGACCATATGATGCCTTTGGTCTGGGGTTTGTCTTCTTCCCTGGTGGTGTCATGATGACATTCACTGAAAGATTCTCAAGACAGCTTTTGGGAACCCAGATCTTCTGCATAGGTGGTCCATTCCTGCAGTTAGTACCAATATACCTGGCAAACACTTCACCATTCTGAGTTTTGAACAGTTTATAGTTTGCATCAAAGGATTCATCAATGATAATAGGATTAGCACAGGTAAAGCCAGATAAAGTGGATGGATCCACTGAAGGTTCCTTTGCAGCAACCCATGTGGTTTTGGGATACTGCTCAAGCTTCCAGTAGGAACCATCAGCATTCATTTTCCTCTCGAACCCAACACCCTCTTTCCTAGGGTTTCGGTTCAGAATTTGCTTTTTGAGGACATCACAAAGTGTCTGATGTCCTTTCAGACTTTTATACATCCCTGTTTCAAGCAATGTCTTCAACCTAGCATTTTCATCAGCAATAGCAGTGGTATCCTCCGTAGAGGGGTTAGTTTCCACATCAGTAGTTGAAGACAATGCAACAGCAGCGGCAACGGAACATTCAGCAACAGAGGTAGCGTTATCACGCTCAATGCATTTTAAGCATGGTGGTTCAAATCCATCCTGAGCGGAACTGATCTGTTGAGCGTGAAATGACTCATTCTATTTTTGAAGATCTTCATGAGTCGCTTTCAATTTGTCAAGCTCTTGCTTCCTTTGAAGATAATCATAAGAGATCTTTTCATATGTTGTTGAGAGCGTCTCATGAAGGCTTTCAAGTTCTTGGTACTTAGCATGAAGATTTTTTATGTCTTCTACTAAGGACTGTGAACGTGTCATTTCCGCGTCCAACAGGTCATCGCTTTTGTCTAACAGTTTTTGAGTATGTTCCATAGCCCTTTGTTGTTCAGTAGCAATTTTAGCAAGTGTTTTGTAGCTGGGTTTGGATTCACAATCAGAGTCATCTTCACTTGATGTTTGAAAGTAAGCATCACGCGATTTTACCTTGGCACCACGTCCCATGAAGCAGTAGGTGGGAGCAGGATTGTCCATGTCATCAGCTTCAGCGTTGGTGTGGAAGTCATGGTCTTCAGTGTTGAAGATGGACTTGGCAACATAGGTTGTGGCTAGAGCCAGACTTGCAACGCCAGGGTCAGACTCTTCTTCAGACTCCACCTCCACCTCCTCAGAAGCAGACTCCTCCTCTGAATCCATTTCCTTGCCAACAAAAGCACGAGCCTTGCCAGATGAGCTCCTCTTATGTGATGAAGACCTTGATGAGGACTTAGAAGAAGACTTTGAAGATTTCTTCTTCTTCTGGATATCAGAATCATATTCCTTGCTCTTCTTCTTCTTCTTCTCATTGTCTCGCTGTGGACACTCAGAGATATAGTGTCCAGGTTTCTTGCACTTGTGACATGTTCTCTTCTTGTTGTCATGAGTGGAAGCTTCATCATTCCTTGAGCTAGATCGTGAAGATTTTCTGAAGCCTTTCTTCTTGGTGAACTTCTGGAACTTCTTCACAAGCATGGCAAGTTCCTTTCCAATGTCTTCAAGGTCATCAGAACCGCAGTCAGATTCTTCTTCAGATGAGGAAACCACTTTTGCCTTCAAAGCGCGAGTTCGGCCATATTTGGGACCATAGATATCTCTTTTCTTAGAAAGCTGGAACTCATGTGTGTTGAGCCTCTCAAGTATATCAGACGGATCGAGTGTCTTGAAGTCAGGGCGTTCTTGTATCATGAGGGCAAGGGTGTCAAAGGAGCTGTCAAGTGATCTCAGTAGTGTCTTGACGATTTCATCCTTGGTAATCTCAGTGGCGCCAAGAGCCTGAATCTCATTTGTGATGTCGGTGAGGCGATCAAACGTGAGCTGGACATTTTCATTGTCGTTTCTCTTGAAGCGGTTGAAGAGATTGCGAAGAATACTGATCCTCTGGTCTCTCTGTGTAGAGACGCCTTCGTTGACCTTGGATAGCAAGTCCCAGACTAGCTTTGACGTTTCCAGAGCACTCACACGGCCATATTGTCCTTTGGTCAGATGACCACAGATGATGTTCTTTGTAGTGGAGTCCAGTTGAATGAACTTCTTGACATCAGTAGGGGTGACACCTTCACTAGTTTTGGGAACGCCGTTCTTGACGACATACCAGAGGTCGACATCAATGGCTTCAAGATGCATGCGCATCTTATTCTTCCAGTAGGGATATTCAGTTCCATCAAACACGGGACAAGCAGCAGAGACTTTGATTATCCCTACAGTCGATATAGCTAAACTCCAGGTGGTTACACCGAATCACACAGAACAAGGGAGTACCTTGCTCTGATACCAATTGAAAGTGCTAGTTATCGACTAGAGGGGGGTGAATAGGCGATTTTTATCAAAGTCTTCAATACGTGGAAGTTTCAAAGACAAACAATAGAAATGACCTAATTGATATGCAGCGGAAGATAAACTACAACAAGCAAGCCATAGTCAAGTATGCAATAATGTGAACGTACAAAGACTAATAGCAGCTAGGTAGTAAGGATCAGGATGGAGGATAGTATGAAGCCATTCAATGATAGTAGTCAAGCAATGAAGTCAAACAGATAAGACAAATAAGCAATGACTTCACAAAGACAAACTCAAAGTAAAGGAGGGAAGGGATAGAACCAGTCACTTGTTGAAGACACGGGATTTGTTGGACCAGTTCCAGTTGTTGTGACAACTGTACGTCTGGTTAGGGAGGCTGAGATTCAACTTAGAAGACCGCGTCTTCACCTTATTCCCCTTGAGCTAAGGACACACAGTCCTCGCCCAATCACTCTGGTAAGTCTTCAAGGTAGACTTCCGAACCTTCACAGACTTCATTCATCGGCAATCCATAATGACTCTTAGATGCTCAGAATGCAACGCCTAACCGGCTGGAGGATACACAGTCCTCAAGTGTAATAAGTCTTCATGTCACACAGACAGAAAGACTTCAGTGATGCCTAACACTCTTTGGCTCTGGGTGTTTGGGCTTTGTCCTCGCAAGGATTTCTCTCTCAAAGGCTTCGAGGTGGGTTGCTCTCAAA
The DNA here is from genome assembly GCF_018294505.1 of Triticum aestivum. Lineage (NCBI taxonomy): Eukaryota > Viridiplantae > Streptophyta > Magnoliopsida > Poales > Poaceae > Triticum > Triticum aestivum. The sequence continues at coordinate 394,277,823 of NC_057813.1, forward strand.
ACGACAAAAGTCGTAAACTAACTCTGAGCAGCCACCAACTTATGGTGTAGGGGCTGGGCTATTTATAGCCACTAGGCAACCCGACCTGATATGTCCGAAATGACCCTGGGTCACTAAGGAACTGACACATGTTCGAACGGTCAGATTTCAAACACACACGGCAACTTTACTTGGGCTACAAGCAAAGCTGACTCATCCAGCTCTGGATAAGATTTTCTCTCATTGTCTTCGCTCGAAGACATAGGATTTGGGTTGACCATCACTTCAGTCACTCTGAATTTGTTCACTTGGACCCCACTTAACAGTATGGTGGTTCCTATGACTCAACAAAGAAGAAAAGGAAACAACGAAACAACACAGTCTTCGCGCTCCATAGTCTTCGCTCAATGTCTTCTCATGTCATAGTCTTCAATGTGAATATCTTCACATACCACCATTGTCTTCAATGTCTTCATACATTTTTAGGGGTCATCTCCGGTAGGTAAACCGAATCAATGAGGGACACTACCTGCGTTATCCTGCAATTCTCACAAACGCATTAGTCCCTCAACCAACTTTGTCGCCAATACTCCAAAACCAACTAGGGGTGGCACTAGATGCACTTACAGGTACGGGAGGAGGTTGTTGGGAAATGGAAGTGCAAGGTATCAAACCTTGTGAAGTCTCCTTATGTGCGTACTATACCGACTAAGCGTGCAAAACGTTCCGCAAAAGCAAGTGAGTTTTATAAATTTTCAGGCTGTTCAAATTGTTTTCACGCTGAACTTACTACTTATCATTGATTTATTAACATATTAGAGTTATGTGCTGCAGAACTATTCGAGAAAGAAGTCTTTCAAGATGAATATGATGTGATTAAAGTTGGTGTTAAGTTTGTCCGTGCTTATGAGCAGTCAGGAAAACATAGAAAAACGGAAATATTCAATGATGGCATGTGCGAAGGTCTCAGTGCAGAGAGGGATTGTAAGATTCTTGACCATCAATGGCTAATCGGTGATGTAAGTTATTGTTGTGTTTTATATTAGCGTTCACCGCAAATTGGAATTGTTATACATCATTTAAATTATTTTTAGGTTATCAATGCTTATTCGTCATATCTGTGGGAGTTGTTGGTGACATCATTATATCATGCCGACCTGACTGGTCAATTGGTTACTTGAATTTAGACCAGACACTGAGCCAGGAAAAAATGAGAATGAAGTTGTGGCTAAGAAGAATGGACCCATGAATAGATGCACCGATGAGTATTTTAAAAAAGATAAGGTAAGTTTGACCGGCTTAATGTATGCATATATGAGATATAAATAATAAGACAGTATGTGTTGATTACATCATATTTTTGTTGTGATGCAGACTTATATTCCTCTTAATAAGGGAAATACCCACTGGGTTTCGGCCGTCATGCATCGCCCGAAGGAAGAGTTTCAGGTTCTTGATTCTTTGATGGGACACGAACTTGACAGTGAAATTAAAGACAAAGTTGAGGAGCTAGTACGACATAAATTTACATGAGCATATTGAAACTATCATTTCGTAATTGAACTATCTTAAATCCTTTGCGTGCTATATCATTTATATGAACGGAGAAAACAACTTGGATATGACATATGTGATGCGAGTGCGAGCGGTGCTGTGAATTATCCGGATGTGTCTACCTGGCCTATTAAAACGTATAAGATGCCACAACATGAAGATGGGTGAGTATATACTTTCATATTATTTTAATATCTTACCTAAAATACAAACTTATGAACCGTTATTTGTATGGACCAGCAATTCATGTGGAATATTTGTTCTTCGATGCTTTCAATATTGGAATGGTGAAAAATGGACAAGCCGTTTTTCGCAGGTCTAGTTTTATTTAAAATTATTATATTTAGTTTAATTCATTATGTAATACTATTCGGATTGTACTAATATGAAGTTGTAACAGGGGTTAATTGATAAATCGAGGGACTTAATGATTGCGCAGCTTATTTTTTTGAAGAGAAATACGCTCAACGATGTGAAAGACAAAGTTACCCGGCTTGCAAAGAAGAAATAAATGCGGAAAAATTTATGTACTAGAAAATTTTGTAGGCTCAACTGATGTTCTCATTTATTTCGACTCTGATATTTTGTGATGAAGAGGGCACTAATTTTTTGAATATTTAAGTCGAGAATGACATTAGAATTATTATTTTGTTTTCGTGCCGTCGTCTATAAATTTGAATTATTCATATTAATACTTCTACCGTCGTCAACTTGTTTGAAATAAACAGTCCATGTTTTCCTACAGTTATAAATGCTAAAAAAATGCCCGCCCGGTGAATATTTTTGTATGGATGTGTTCATTATGCACTGTAGTGCCGTCGTTGTTTATTGTTGCTGTTCTACACTGTCGCCGTC
>NC_057813.1:394280720-394288207 GCF_018294505.1 Triticum aestivum
TAAACATTCCACCGCCGCCGCCGCGTCGGCAGTGACGCGCGTGACGGCGTGGACCGGCCCAATAAGGCTTTCCAGCCTGACAGACGACGGCCCAAGTACCCCGCGGGCGACGGCAACCTGAGCGCATATGCTTAGTCCCACCTCGCACGACGGAGGGCGCAACGGCCGGCTTATATACCCGTCGCCACAGAGGCAGTCGTACTCCTCTGGTTTGCTCGCTTTGCTACCGCCGTCCGACGCTGCCCTATGGGACAGTGCCGTCGGTGCGGTCTGTGTAATGTCAGACCGGCCGGCACACTGTCGGGCTTTTTTTATTTAAAAAACAAAAAACGACGGAATAATAAGCGACGACGACAATGTAGAATAGCAATAGTAAACAACGACGGCACTACGGTGCATCATGAACACATCCATATAAACAGAGTAAAAATACTTCTTGCATAACATAGACTGGCAGCAGCAATAGTTAAGTGGGTATCTTAGCACATAGTCTGAAATCAACAAAGTAAAATAAGTCTCATATAACATAATCTAACAATTGAAAATGATCTTGTAGATAGAAGCAATCCATCAAGAAACTGTCTTCAATCAAAGGGCAAAGTAATCTTCCATAGTCCAAAATTCAAGCAAATTTCCTACATACAAAAACAGTAAGATATGTGTTAATTCACAAAAAACAAATAAATTTAGAGAACAACATGATTTACATGAACATACAAAAATCGTACTTAGGATTTTGAGGGCATGTGGACTTATAATGACCCGTAAGACCGCACTGGTCACATTGACGTTTGCTCTTCTCATCAAAGGCTTTAGGTCACTCATTTTTAGTGACATCAGGACCACCCTTACCGCGGCCTTTAACATTCTGTTTTGATGCGCCTTTGGTGTTAATTTTTGCAGGATCACGAACAAGAACATGATCTTGATTAGGCTCAAATGCAGCGTCGTTCACAAACTTTTTCTCCACACCAGGCTCATCATCCTCGGTGTAATCATTATCTATTAAGTCCCTCAGAGCCGCCTTCAACTTGTCAAATAAAAATGGTTTATGGCATGCTTTATGAGATGCTTCGGCAGATAAGATAGTCAACTCGCTGTACCTATCTCTCTCCCCTGTACCTGCCCATCCCACGCAAACAGATCGCTAGTGCACTTCATGGGAAGTCCACCCCTAGCAATTTTGCTCAACCTTCGCAGTACTAAACACTTAGGTATCTCACATAGGCGTAGCTGAATCAGAACGTGAAGAATATGTTTGCAAGGAAGTTCTTTGCGATCCATACTTCTGCAACTGCACTTCACGGTTTCTTCGGAGTTACCTGGGGTGTAGTCCATAGTGAATCTGATATCCCTATTTTCCTTCCATGCCAGTATGAATCTGTGAGTGTTTGATCCTCTCTGTCTCTCAAGGACCTCAAGCTCACGTGCCTTCTTCATATGTTCATGTAAGATATAAAAGTGTTCCGCAGTGAACTCACGGGCAGCTGATTTCTCAATATCTTTACACCTGTCCAATACTAGTACTGGGTCTGTCTGTGCGTTTGTGTAATCGTCATGCGCCTCGTTCTCACGGAGACGAACTATGCAGTTCTCGTAATGCACAATCATATCAACAATAGTCATACCGGAGTCTAGATGCAAGTGAAGGCATGAATTCAGACTCTCATTTCGCTGGTTACTTCGCATACCTAGGAAAAACCCACCAGACATATATGATGCAGCCCAAAGCCTTTTCTTCTTGTACATCCTACGTAACCATGTCTTTGTTTTCTCTGACTGTCATTTGGCGGTAAACGCTGCCCATCTCTCCTCAAATACTTTTTTGAAGTGACATAATAAAGTAGAGACCTGAACTCCTTTAGAGAATTATGATGAAGGTGCATGTTTCTGCATGTTCTTCTCAATATGACACGAGCAAAGACGATGCCAAACGTCTGAAAGTACCTTTCTGATGGCCTTAATCATAGCTGCATCTCCCTGAGTAATTACTGACCTGGGCCTCTTCTGACAGTGAGCCCTCAAAAACGTCTGAAGCAGCCAGACATATGTATCTTCCGTCTCGTCAGACACAAGAGCACAACCGGATACCGTGGTGCAACGGTGGTTGTTCAGACCGACAAAAGGTATAAATGGCATGCCATACCTATTCATCCTATATGTGCTGTCGAAGACGGTCACATCACCATAGTCAATGTAGTCTCGACGTGATTGAGAATCACACCAAAATAGGTTTTTCAACCTTCCTTCATCATCGACGGTGTGCTCAAAGAAGAAATCTGGATCCCTGTCTCTTCTGGTCGTCATGATCCCAATGGCAGTATCTGTATCACCTTGTGCAAGCAACTTCATTTTTTCTATAACACATGTTATAAAGCTTCTTCCTCCCAAAACCAGCCTTTGCATATGACCCGTACCTACTGACGAGACTATCATAAATCATATGTTTCCTGATTCCAACACCTGCCATAGTTAAGATCTTAGCTTTCTGAAATTCGTTTATCTGATTGTGAGATCGAAGAAACATGACTTCATCCAGTCTAGCTAGAACGTGACTGTGATCATCACTGAAACTGCTGACATACCAAACGTCACGCTCTCTATCAAGCTTCAAAGTTATATGTGCATCACAGAAGCAACGAGTCTCCGCAATGAGCCTGCGGGTCCTGCCTTCCATTATACAAAATTTTGCATGTCGTTTCCCAGATCTCGCACACAGATACTTTCTCAAGAGCATAGTTCCCTCAGGACCTTTCGAATATTTCAGCGAGTCCTTTCTTACGCCGAAACCACACTCCTTAGCATACTGGTTATAGAAAATGTAAACCTCTCCTAGTGACCTGAACATCTTCCTCATGACCTTTCAATGCCTGTCCAATGAATCTTGCTGGTATTCATCAAATCCGATGTCAAAATTAAACAGATCATCAACAACATGCTCATCCTTCCCGCTAGGACCATCTACATCTCCCTGTAAATTAAGGCATCAAATCATATATGACAGTCAGTTATTATTTTAATATGTAATGTATGTAAGTTTCAAAACTTACATTGCTGGAGCTGTCATCGTGAGATGCATCAACATGCGATTTGTCACTTTCATCGTCCACAAAATTCCTCACAAAGTCCCCATCCTCGTCCATCTACGCACATTTTTCAAAAATACATGTAGGCACTCATACTGTTAGTATGTCATTTCTTCTCCTATTTTTTTTTAACATTCCCGGAGTGCACTTTCAGCAAATGAAATCATCTATATCCATATCATCATCATTATCGTCATGTCGCTGCATAATGCAAAAATAACATGTAATTGTCCGTGCGGTTTATCGTATTTATTGTTTCTATCAAGATCACACTTACATTGCCACTATAAGATTCATCGAAACTCATGTAGTTCTCCCACTGGTAGAAAAAGAGGCTTCCATCCAGCCCCATTAGTCGCGAAACTGTAGGAACCGCAACTAATGAAGTCTTTAGTCGTGGTTCGGCAGACGAACCGCGACCAAAGGCCTGGGCCCAGGGCGCTCGGTGGCCAGCTGGTGCACGTGAGGGGCTTTAGTCGCGGTTGGCCAGGCCAACCGCGACTAAAGGTGCGCAAAGGCCTTTAGTCGCGGTTCGCCAGGCCAACCGCGACTAAAGCTCCTCCCCTATATATACCAGTTCAGCACGCTCACTTAGCCATTTGGTGCCACTTCTCTTCACAAGCTTCACAAGGGGGTGTAGGTTTGCTTTTGGTTCCTCTTATGCACACAAGGTGTTTGATGAAATGCCCTAAGAGGGTGAAACAAACATGATATGAAGTGTTGGAGCCACACTTGAGGTTCCTCATTTATTTTTTCCTCCTCGATCGCGGTTAGCAACTTGAACCTTTCATGCATGTGTGTCATTGATAAAATATGCATGTGTGCAGTTCATTGTTTAATTTATATTGTTTGTAGCTAGTTAGTTTAACAAATGCATGATGGTTAATTATATATTTTATATTATAATAATGCAGATGAATCGGCAATGGATGTACGGTAACCGACTCTCCGGCGAGTTCACTACGGGTTTGGAAGATTTCCTCGTAGTGGCTAATGCGAACAAGCAGGGGGGTTTTGTTATCTGTCCATGTGTTATCTGTAAGAATCAGAAGGGTTACTCTTCCTCAAGAGATGTTCACATGCATCTGCTTCGGCACGGTTTCATGCCAAGCTATAATTGTTGGACCAAGCATGGAGAAAGAGGGGTTATAATGGAAGAAGATGAAGAAGGGGATGATTTCATCGATGAAAGCTATCTTGCTCATTTCGGTGATACTTTCATGGAGGATGCTGAAGGTGAAGGGGAAGGTGAAGAAGAGGCACGTGATGATCCCGTTGATGATCTTGGTCGGACCATTGCTGATGCACGGAGACGCTGCGAAACTGAAAAGGAGAGGGAGAATTTGGATCGCATGTTAGAGGATCACAGAAAGGCGCTGTACCCCGGATGCGATGATGGTCTGAAAAAGCTGGGCTGCACACTGGATTTGCTGAAATAGAAGGCAGAGGCAGGTGTAGCTGACTCGGCATTTGAAAACTTGCTGAAAATGTTGAAGAATATGTTTCCAAAGGATAACGAGTTGCCCGCCAGTACGTACGAAGCAAAGAAGGTTGTCTGCCCTCTAGGTTTAGAGGTTCTGAAGATACATGCATGCATCAACGACTGCATCCTCTACCGCGGTGAATACGAGAATTTGAATGAATGCCCGGTATGCACTGCATTGCGTTATAAGATCAGAGGCGATGACCCTAGTGACGATGTTGAGGGCCAGAAACCCAGGAAGAGGGTTCCCGCCAAGGTGATGTGGTATGCTCCTATAATACCACGGTTGAAACGTCTGTTCAGGAACAAAGAGCATGCCAAGTTGTTGCGATGGCACAAAGAGGACCGTAAGTCGGACGGGGAGTTGAGACACACCGCAGATGGAACGCAATGGAGAAAGATCGACAGATGGTTCAAAGATTTTGCAGCTGACGCAAGGAACATAAAATTTGCTCTAAGTACGGATGGCATGAATCCTTTTGGCGAGCAGAGCTCCAGCCATAGCACCTGGCCCGTGACTCTATGCATCTACAACCTTCCTCCTTGGTTGTGCATGAAGCGGAAGTTCATTATGATGCCAGTGCTCATCGAAGGTCCGAAGCAACCCGGCAACGACATCGATGTGTACCTAAGGCCATTAGTTGATGAACTTTTACAGCTGTGGGGTGGTGTCCGTGTGTGGGATGAGCACAAACAAGAGGAATTTGACCTACGAGCGTTGCTTTTCGTAACCATCAACGATTGGCCTGCTCTTAGTAACCTTTCGGGACTGTCAAATAAGGGATACAATGCATGCACGCACTGCTTACATGAGACTGAAAGTGTACATTTGCCAAATTGTAAGAAGAACGTGTACCTTGGGCATCGTCGATTTCTTCCGAAAATTCATCCAGTAAGAAAGAAAGGCAAGCATTACAACGGTAAGGCAGATCACCGGCCGAAGCCTGCGGAACGCACTGGTGCTGAGGTATTTGATATGGTCAAGGATTTGAAAGTCATCTTTGGAAAGGGTCCTGGCGGACAATCAGTTCCGAAGGGAGCTGACGGGCACGCAGCCATGTGGAAGAAGAAATCTATATTCTGGGAGCTAGAATATTGGAAAGTCCTAGATGTCCGCTCTGCAATCGACGTGATGCACGTTACGAAGAATATTTGCGTGAACCTCCTAAGCTTCTTGGGCGTGTATGGGAAGACAAATGATACAAAGGAAGCACGGCAGGACCAGCAACGTTTGAAAGACCCTGATGACCGGCATCCGGAATGGTTTCAAGGTCGTGCCAGCTACGCTCTGACCAAAGAAGAGAAGGTCATCTTTTTTGAATGCCTGAGCAGTATGAAGGTCCCGTCTGGATTCTCGTCCAATATAAAGGGAATAATAAACATGGCGAAGAAAAAGTTCCAAAACCTGAAGTCTCACGACTACCACGTGATTATGACGCAATTGCTTCCGATTGCTTTGAGGGGGCTCCTGCCGGAAAATGTTCGAGTAGCCATTGTGAAGCTATGTGCATTCCTCAATGCAATCTCTCAGAAGGTAATCAATCCAGAAGTTCTACCACGGTTACAGAACGATGTGATCCAATGTCTTGTCAGTTTCGAGTTAGTGTTCCCGCCATCCTTCTTCAATATTATGACGCACCTCCTGGTTCACCTAGTCGAAGAGATTTTCGTTCTCGGTCCTGTATTTCTACACAATATGTTCCCCTTCGAGAGGTTCATGGGAGTATTAAAGAAATATGTTCGTAACCGTGCTAGGCCAGAAGGAAGCATCGCCAAGGGCTATGGAAATGAGGAGGTAATTGAGTTTTGTGTTGACTTTGTTCCTGACCTTAAGCCGATTGGTCTTCCTCGATCGCGGCACGAGGGGAGACTAAGTGGAAAAGGCACGATCGGAAGGAAATCAACGATATGTATGGACGGCCATTCTCTGACTGAAGCACACCACACTGTACTGACCAATTCCAGCTTGGTGGCTCCGTACTTTGAGAAACACAAGAATATTTTACGCTCGGACAACCCGGGGAAGCCTGAATCCTGGATTAGGAAGGCCCACATGGAGACTTTCGGCATTTGGTTGAGAAAACATTTAATGAATGACAATGATGTTGTAGATCAGCTGTACATGTTGGCCAAGACACCATCTTCGACTATAACGACTTTCCAAGGGTACGAGATAAATGGGAATACATTTTACACGATCGCCCAAGATAAAAAGAGCACCAACCAAAACAGTGGTGTCCGCTTTGATGCAGCAACCGAGAATGGGCAAAAGGTCACATATTATGGTTACATAGAGGAGATATGGGAACTTGACTATGGACCCTCCTTTAAGGTCCCTTTGTTCCGGTGCAAATGGTTCAAGCTAACAGGAGGTGGGGTAAAGGTGGACCAGGAATACGGAATGACAATGGTGGATTTCAACAATCTTGGTTACCTTGACGAACCATTCGTCCTAGCGAAAGATGTCGCTCAGGTTTTCTATGTGAAGGACATGAGTAGCAAACCGAGGAAACGGAAAGATAAGAAAATGATCAGTACATCATGCGATGATCCAAAGCGCCACATTGTTCTTTCAGGGAAAAGAAACATCGTGGGAGTGGAGGACAAGACAGACATGTCAGAAGATTATAATATGTTTGCTGAAATTCCGCCCTTCAAAGTGAACACCGACCCAAGCATTAAGTTAAATGATGAGGATGCTCCATGGATACGGCACAATCGTAAGCAAGCAGGGACACAAGGGAAGAAATGATGTGTAATAATTTATTGTACCAAACTTTGTTGAATGGATCATGTGAATTATATTACCCGTGAATGGATCATGTGAATTATATTACCCTTGACGAAACATTTTGAATTGAATTAGTTTTATTTTTCTGAATTTTTTGATATATTATTTGTATTTTTAACATTTTGAA
>NC_057813.1:394288217-394289165 GCF_018294505.1 Triticum aestivum
TTTTCGCAGGTCTAGTTTTATTTAAAATTATTATATTTAGTTTAATTCATTATGTAATACTATTCGGATTGTACTAATATGAAGTTGTAACAGGGGTTAATTGATAAATCGAGGGACTTAATGATTGCGCAGCTTATTTTTTTGAAGAGAAATACGCTCAACGATGTGAAAGACAAAGTTACCCGGCTTGCAAAGAAGAAATAAATGCGGAAAAATTTATGTACTAGAAAATTTTGTAGGCTCAACTGATGTTCTCATTTATTTCGACTCTGATATTTTGTGATGAAGAGGGCACTAATTTTTTGAATATTTAAGTCGAGAATGACATTAGAATTATTATTTTGTTTTCGTGCCGTCGTCTATAAATTTGAATTATTCATATTAATACTTCTACCGTCGTCAACTTGTTTGAAATAAACAGTCCATGTTTTCCTACAGTTATAAATGCTAAAAAAATGCCCGCCCGGTGAATATTTTTGTATGGATGTGTTCATTATGCACTGTAGTGCCGTCGTTGTTTATTGTTGCTGTTCTACACTGTCGCCGTCACTTATTATGCCGTCATTTTTATTATTTTTTTAAATAAAAAGATCCCGACAGTGCGCCGGACGGTCTGACATTACACAGACCGCACCGACGGCATTGTCCTACAGGGCAGCGTCGGACGTCAGTAGCAAAACGAGTAAACCAGAGGGGTATGACTGCCTCTGTGGCGACGGGTATATAAGCCGGTCGACGCGCCCTCCGTCGGGCGAGGTGGGACTAAACATTCCACCGCCGCCGCCGCGTCGGCAGTGACGCGCGTGACGGCGTGGACCGGCCCAATAAGGCTTTCCAGCCTGACAGACGACGGCCCAAGTACCCCGCGGGCGACGGCAACCTGAGCGCATATGCTTAGTCCCACCTCGCACGACGGAGGGCGCAACGGCCGGCTTATATACCCGTCGC
>NC_057813.1:394291751-394292746 GCF_018294505.1 Triticum aestivum
GGGGAACGCTGAACCCGGAGACAGGGGAGTGTGTTTACCGGGGCAAATTAATTAAACCCACCCAAGCCCTTATTAACGCAATGAGGGATGCTCAACAGGGGAAGATCAAGTTCAACAGAGAGAACGACGCGCTGACAAAAGCCCTCGGGAATCCTGAACACGGAGGACGTGTACGAGGCATGGGGCACATTCCGTGGAAAATAGGGTTCCCCCAGAACGATGACCCGTACGGTTACAGAAGCCGTAAGAGAAAGATGGATCGGGAAGCAGATGTTGTGGCGCGGTTGGCATCGGAAATGGATGTGATGAAGAAAACCATGAGTGTACTAGTAGCCGAAAGAGATGCAGCTCGGGTGCAGCATGAAGATCATCCAGCGGATCTCGGAAGCCAGCAGCGGAGAAGCAGCGTGGCTTCCATGATGGCCCCACCGGCTGGTGCAGATGCACCGACGATCGAAATTACTGCACCGGAGCCTCTGGTGGTCCAAATTACTGCACCGGAGCCTCTGGTGGTCGAAATTACTTCACCGGAGCCTCCTCGCTACCCCGTGGACGATATAAAGGAGATGAAAGAATGTCATTTGTATTATCCTATCGGGAACATGTCCATGAAGGTAGCCATCGGCAGTGCTTTACCATGTTTACCTGGAGCACTCCACCACAACAACCCCATTCAAGATGGCTATGCTCGTGTCACGGTGGAGGACATAGTCCAAGGGTTTGAGGACCTGGAGATTGACATTGCTACACCTGAAGGGGAGAAAAGACTTGGAGATGTCAAGCGCCATTTCATTCTATGGCAAAAGAAGTTTATCAAGTTTCCAGGCGAGGCGCCAAGGACAACAAGTCCACCCCCCTACGGTGGTGGTGGTGGCGGTGGCGGTGGTGGTGGTGGTGGTGGTGGTGGCGGTTCACCTACACCTCCGTCACGTCAGCCGACGCCGCCCCCCAGTCCACAACGTCCGGCGGGTGATCAGCCGCCGCCCCCCAGTCCT
>NC_057813.1:394334701-394336000 GCF_018294505.1 Triticum aestivum
TTATGTACCTAAGACCACAAAGGTACCGGAGCCATCACTGAAGCCTCTCCCCACAAGGCCTTGGGAACGTAGTGCCGAGGAAGTCGACGCGGCCGCGGCTGCTGATTTGGAGAAATGGAAGGCGGACTGCAAGAAGAAAACAGAGCCCGAGCCCAAGCCAGTATTTTCTGATGAGCAAAAGAAGTGGGCTAAGTCATTTTTGAGCACACCGTCCCAAGCCGCGAAGAATCTGCCTAACGACTATGCACGTGAACTTCGCAGGCAGGCACTCATGTTCAAGGAGAACAAAGAGCGGGAGAAGGCCGAAAGTAAAAAAAGCGGGAAACAAGTTGCCCAGCTCGGGGAACAAAGTAAACAATCGATTGCCCCGCTTATAGTGGAAGCCTTCTGTCCGGATGACCCCGAGATCATACAAGCTGCGGCAGCACAGGGATTGACTGTAACGAGTGCCAGAGAACAAGCGGCCAACTTAGATATTACTCTTCGTGAACTGTTAGGCCTTGATGAGGCGCCAGTGAAGGAGGTAGTAATTACATATGTCAAGAATGGGCCTCTCGTCGAGCCTGCGGAGGAAAAGGATCTACCTCCACAAATGAAAGGTCTGCTGAAATGGTACAAGGGTTACATAAAAAATAAAAACGCCAAAGAATATATTTCTGCGGAAGTTAGACATGAGCATCACTTCAAACATTACTATGTACAAATTGAACTGAGTGAATTGTTCCAGCTTTTCAATCTGCGCGAGCTCGATAAATCTATCATCAGTTGCTACGTTCTGTAAGTGATTTATTAATTTCTACCCCATCTCATTCATATTGCCTGCACTATATATATGTCCTAACTATATTGTTGTGTCCGCTATTATACATGCAGAATGAAGATTAAGGAATGCAGAGTAAGGAACATCCATGATGTTGGGTTCATTGACCCACACATCGTTAATGGACATGTGTTGGAGCGTTACCCCGCCGACGTGGAGGCAGACCTGTGGCAGTTTCTTACAAAGCAGGAACTCAAAAGTGATATTCTATTTCCTTACCATTTTGAGTGAGTGTTTCTGTCTTGAGCACATTCTCTTTTGTTTACTCCATGCATGGTATGTGGCCGGCTAATCGATGAGTTATGCATGACGTACTGTGCATGTATCGTGTCCGCAGGTTCCACTGGATTCTGCTAGTAATTAAAGTTAACACCTCAGAATGTCTCGTCCACGACTCTGTGAATATGGATCCAAAGCTTTGGGGCGGCATGAGAAGAATGCTGCAGAAGTAATTATTTTCATTCATTTGCGCTCTATAT
>NC_057813.1:394336536-394337094 GCF_018294505.1 Triticum aestivum
ACCGCGACTAAAGGTCCTCCGCCCCGACGGCCACCTGGCGCCCACGTGGACGGGCCTTTAGTCGCGGTTCTTAAGCAAGCGCGACTAAAGGGGCCTTTAGTCGCGCCCGGTCGGTCGCGGTTGCGCAACCGCGACTAATGGCAGTTGCGAACCGCGACCAAAGGCCTTTTTTCCACCAGTGAATGTCCCCCTCACTGGCTCCACCACAAGACATCCTATATCTTCGATCTTGAAGTGGTTCTCCACAACCAAAGCATTAGGGTGGTCTCTGAGCCTAGTAAGAAATGTATATTGTTCATCGGATATGGAAGTGTTTTCACTCCCTCGCCAGGCCATTAGTGCGACTGTGACTCCACCAGTAGTATAGTTGCAATTGTGCAGGTTAGTGATGGGGCTATGATCGCTATGTTCTGCAGGATTGTCCCGTACTTCCACATCAAAAAAACCATTCTTTCTGGAACCCAACCCCTTGTAAACCTTGAGATAATCCCCTGGAACAAGAGAACCACATTGTTTTGTCAGTTGACAATTAATAAGATCGATGCTGGTTCTTCAATA